>NC_048221.1:93393714-93564683 GCF_002007445.2 Ailuropoda melanoleuca
TTGGGGGTTCCCTGGTGTTCAGGCTTACCATGTCTAACTTCGTCCTTTTCTGGGCTGGACCATGTTCATGGTCTTTGCAAACTACACCCTCCGGACAAAAAAAGAAAAGACCTACCTACGACGTGGTGTCTATTTGGCATAGCTAGATGTAACAGTTATACCCCAGGTAATAGGTGAGCATGGGAAGAACTTTTATATCCCCTATTACAGTTTCTCCCACTGTCTGATTGATGGGCCTAGACAGCTCCCTGTCCTGGGCACTGACCCTCAAGAGGTGGGTACTGGTTGTTAGGCAGCAGTGATAAATATTTTAAAGCTACAAAACTGATTCTAAGTGTGAAACTTTAGAAAGATAAGGTGGTGCCGAGGCAGAGAAATAGGGCAAGGCTTTTAGATGGCTGGCTCCCAGGACTCCTTAAATCATGGCCAGTGGGGCCTCCGTCAGAGCCAAACCAGGGCCCGCTCCCCAGAGGAACCTGCTTACCTGTATCTCACACGCAGCCTGCAGGTGGAAGATCTTATAAAACGCCTCCTCCACGGTGTCACCGAGAGCAACCACTCCATGGTTTCTTAGCACCAGGATCTGCAGAGGAGCAAATGGCCAATTAAAACTTCAAGCCTTTTAAACTTCAGTGAAGGAGAGATTTTTCATTTACTCCAGATCAGTTTCCATATCCAATCCCAAAGCATGCCCCCAATTCCTTGTTCATTCTCCCCATACGAATACCCCAATGCCACCCCACGTGATTTTAACCCTAAGCAACCTCCTTAAGAAATAGAAGATGCTTTTTAAGTTGGAGACTACAGAGCTTGGTGGATTTCTTTGGGCAATACCTGGATTCTTAGGCTTTCAAGGGGTTCGAAGTCTGAAAAACTGGTGTCTGTGTTAAAGCGAATGAAATTATTTTGTGTCCAATAGGAGGGTCTAACCTCAAAAGCGATCTCCTGCTCCTATGACTTAGTTGACTTGGAAATTAAAAGCCAAGGGGGTGGCTTTGCAGAAATAGGTGAGTCGTGTCACCTCTCTGGACCTCAAATCTCCTCCCCATGAACTCAGTGAGGCCCTGGTAGCTCTAAGACCCTACGCTTCTGTGAAAGAGGCCGTAGTGGCCTTCTACTCTAACTCTCTGGTTTTACAGAAGAGGAAACAGAAGCCTAAAGAAATGGAAAGCCTCCCAGCTAATCAGGGACAGAATCGGAACTAGCACCCAGGTGTTCTCACTGTTGGTGCAACGCTTATGACTCAGCCAGGGGCAGGCAGACAAAAGGGGGCAGGGGAGAGAAACAGACATGAATTTATACTAAGAGCCTGACTCCCCAAATTTCAGATGCAGAAACTGTTTCTTGGTTGGTTTTATCCTCAAGAACTCTCTGAAACCAGGTGATGCCCACCTAGCAGCAGGGACACAGACCCATGTGCTGGGTGTGTCCTTGCAGACCTGGGCTGAGGCCTAGTGGCATAATCATCACATCCTCTCTTGCTGAAAACAGCTGGAGATTTTTCCTCTCAAGTGCCAGATGGAAATGGAAAGACAAATGGAAAGAGATGACGACCCTGGCCTAAAAAGATTTTTCAGATAGCAAATGCCCCATCTCTGAAATTCTTGTGGCATTTTGTAGATGTGAACATCTCCTCCCTCTCCTGGCACTGCTAATGAGGCTTTAGGGAATGTTGGGAAAGAGTGGCAGGGATTTCTCCTCTGTGTCAGGGTTGGGAAGACAGAGGCTCTCAGACTGGAAATGACTCAGGCAGTGAGTGCCTTTTGAGGACAGGAACAAACGTCCATCAACCTAGGCTCAGCTCCAGAACTTCCCGTACTAAACTGGCTACCTCTAATTATGTGCTGTTAAAAAAATAAGACTTTAGATTTAAGCCAAACAATAGTGAGATTCTGTTTTTCTTTATCAAGTTAGCAAAAGGAAAAAAAAGTGGTAACACTCAAGTTTGAGGAGACTGCAAGGAAGCAGCATTCTCATATATTAGACTCCAGCGGAGGAGAGGACAATGTGTCTATGTGAAGTGAGAGTAATAAAATGTGTATGCCTGGGAATATATCCTAAGGAAATGATCGCAAGCTTATAGAGAGATTTAGCTAAAAGGATTTTCATCCTGTGTTGTTTATATCAGGGAAAAATTCAGGGTGGGGAAACTTCCAGTGTCCAATCACAGAGGATTGTTAAGGTAAATGGTGGCACAGCCATTTATACATGAGATATAATCTAATAATTTAAAATAGTGTTTTAGAAAATATGTAGTAACATACAAAGATGTTTACTGGATACTGCTAAGGAAAAAAGGAGAATACATCCTATGATCCTAGTTTTCTAAATATACGTGAATATATTTGTGGAGTGTGCACCAAAATCTCAGGATAGTTGGATAAAGAGAATTTTATCTCACTTTTTTGTTTATGTGCAACTTCTAAACAATGTCCACGGAACACATGTCACTCATGATGTAGGTCTTTGACAATCCCACCCCAGAGGGTCTTCCCAGAGCAGCTGAGCAAACCTTGCAGGTGGGTCCAAGGCACTTCTGCAGGCTGATCCGATCTGCTTCCTGCTCCATCCCACCGTTGAAGTCATAATAGGCCATGTCCCCCACCAGCAGGGCGTTGTGGGAGACAGGCAGGAGGCCCCACTTCATGGCTGACACCTTTAGTGAGACAGTGGAATGGTTAGCACCTGTGGCTCCCCGACTCCGTCTTTGCCCTTTCCTCCGAATGGTACAGCCAGGCTCTACTCTGGGGACTAGTGGGGTTGGGAGCAAGCCCCCAAGAAAGGCACTGCCCTTTGACTCTGCTGCACCTGGCTGGACTCTGGCTTTCTGGCTGCTTCCTCTGACGTCTTTCCATCACCATTTTGACAGCAGCCATGTCAATATGCCTCTCTCTAAAATTGCTACAAAGAATGCTTTGAGAAAGCTAGTGCTGCTGCCCACCCCCTGCTTTTCTCTTGTGCTAGGACTCTGGGAAGAGGTAGGGGTAGCGGGGTTGGCACCAGGCTGGAACGAAGCAGGGTCCAGGGTCCTCTGAGGTGAGCTGGTAGAAATCCTCAGCTTCGAGGTCAGTGCAGAAGCAGGGAGGCCCACTGAGCAGCCCCATTTCACTAGTGACAGGGCAACAAGACTGCCAGGAAACAGGGTTAAAATTCATGCTTCATACTCTGCCTTTTATTAAAAGCAAAGAGCGTGGAGAGGTTTAGGAGAGCCTCTTGACTTTGTTCCCTCTTTCTGCCCCATGAGTGAGCCTGGGCTCTGCAGAAATGGACACTCAGCACAAATCCATCATTCAGTCTTGGCCCAAATTCCGGAAAATCTGAGCGCTCATAATGGGTGTGCTTCACAGAAAAACCCCAGGCCAATGACAAGTCCGCTCTGCCCCTGCAGGTGTAAGGCCTGGAAGTCAGTAAGATGGGTTGAAGGTTGAGGGAACACCCAGACCTGCTTGGTTGTTGCCTTTCCAGGTGACACTGCAGTGACTTAGGTACACACAGAGAAACTACCAGAGCTCCTGAGGGGACAACCTGATCCTTGAGGGTATTCCTTCTACTCTCTCTGAGTTTTCCTTGCTCCTGTTCCCCCTCACAGCCTACCCAGGGCTATGAAAAGTGGACAAGTCCAGGTTCCACCATCTTATCTTTTATCAAGATCTCTCCTCACCAGAGCCTGGGCTGAGGGTGGCGGTTGGGGCAGGCGTCAGCCCTCAGTCTGATAGGACTGACCTGAGGTGCCGTCACTTGGGTAAGTGGTGCTCGTGCGTGTAGGTAGCAGGGTGGGAGACGCAGTAGAGCAAACATTGCATATCTCTGCCTTATGTCCCCAAACCAAGATTTCTGGGCTTGGAAAGACGGAGAGGATTAGGGTCACCACACTGGGTGTTCCCTCTCCTCACCTTGACCTGAGTTCCAGGAAATCTTTCCAGAACTGTTTTAAATAACGAGATTGCCACTAGCGTGGGGGGCTTATGTCTTTCCTCAGGGAGAACGTCAGAGAAGCAGGTAGCATGGGTCTGCTGCCAGCCTCGGGGCCTGAGACGCTGGCCTTCGAGCGGACACTCACGGCTGCCGTGGCCGGCGTGTGCAGGTGGATGATGCAGCGTGCGTCAGGTCTGGCTGCGTAGATGGCCGAGTGCAGGCAGAAGCCCGTGGTGTCCACTGGGAAGCAGCTGCTGCCCTTCTCCACCACCTCTCCCAGGATGTTCACCTTGATCTGGGCCAGGGAAGAGAAACTTATGGGCAACGGCAGGCAGGGGCCCTCATGACCCTCCTCCCAGGTGGGCCACACCCGCTCACCAGGAGCTAGGGCTGTGCTTGGTGTTGGGAGAAAAGGAGACCTGTTCCTGCCTTTGGTGAGTACACAGGCTAACAGGAGATAAGGCTGATTATAATTCAGCGGGTAAAATGCTAGAGGAGAGTTTCTCAAACTTTACCAGGCATAAGAATCACCTGGAGATCCTGTCAAAATGCAGATTCTCTACAAACTGGTGTGGCCACTCTGGGGAACAGTAGGGAGGTTCCTCAGAAAGTTAAAACCAGAACTACCCTATGATCCAGCAATTGCACTACTAGGCATTTACCCAAAGGATATAAAAATACAGATCTGAAGGGGCACAATAGCCAAACTATGGAGAGAGCTGAAATTAGTCCATCGACTAATGAGTGGATAAAGATGGGAGGGTGTGTGTGTGTGTGTGTGTGTGTGTGTGTGTGTGTGTGTGTGAACGCCACAGACTATGCGTGGGGCCAGCCAGAGCCACCAGCAGTTGCATACATACACACATACACACACACACACACACACACACGAATATCAGCCATCAAAAAGAATGAAATCTTGCCATTTGCAATGACATGGATAGAGCTAGAGTGTATTATGCTAAACGAAAGAAGTCAGAGAAAGAAAAATACTACATAATCTCACTCATATGTGGAATTTAAGAAAGAAAACAGATGAAATACGGGAAGAGGGGGGAAAAGGAGAGAGGGCTTCTTAAGAATAGAGAATAAACTGCGGGTTGATGGAAGGAGATGGGTGGGGGAGGGGTAGATGTGTGATGGGCATTAAGGAGGGCACTTTTGATAAGCACTGAGTGTTGTATGTAAGTGATGAATCACTGAATTCTACTCCTAAAACCAATATTGCACTGCATGTTAACTAACTAAAATTTAAATTTAAAAAAATGCAGATTCTGATTCAGTAGGCCAAGAATGGGACCCAAGAGTCTGCATTTCTGACAAGTTCCCAGGTGATGCCCATGCTGCTGGTCCACAGACCACACCTTGGCTGGAGATGCTAGAAGAGAATCAGTCACAGAATTCTCTAGAAGCAGATGGGTGGAGTCTTTGATCCCAATGGAAGAGGGGGATCCGAGAAGCCTTCCCAGAGGAAGGAAGGAACATCTAAGCCGAGCCTTTTTCTTGTTTTTTCACTCTTTATTTTGCATTTTTAAGCATCATACACAAAGGTAAAGATAATAGTGTAATAAACACCCATTTACCAATCACCCAAAAACTAGATCTTAAAGGACAGGTAGAAACTAGTCACTGGCCTTATAATCTGCATTTGATGCCAAGGAGCCAGTAGGTACCATGGCTAACAATCACACACTCGTGTGTGAGTGTGTGTGTGTGTGTGTGTGTATGTGTGTGTGCATGTACGCACAACTGCTGGTGGCTCTGGCTGGCCCCGCACAAAGCAAGGCTGTGGTGTTCCCTGCTTAGCATAAACATCACCATTAGAGAAGGTCACTTTCTCTGACACACTGGGACAAGAGACTATTCCTTACTCGTGTTTAGGCATAGACAAAAATGACACTGTGCAAGTGCAAAAATGTCCACCACCCCCTCCTGGCTAACAGGTGGTACTGACGCTTCTCTATCAATGGCAGCTTCAGCCTCGCTCCCTCCCCCCACAGCTGCCCCTGCGCCTGACAGTACACCATGCAAGGCAGCACCCCTTCTTAGGACCAACCAGCGGCCCTAATGTCAGTTCGCCAGCACGCAGCTGTCAGAGTACAATTTCTACACGGAAACCTCACTGCATCTCTCACCTGCTTACAATGCTTCAGCAGCTCTGCTCGCCCAGCAGAGTAAAGCCATCACAATGCTTTCGGTGCCATTTATCAGCTGGTCCCTATCCCCTTCCCAGCCTCGCTTCCAGACATGGAATATGTGAGCCAGACACGGCCCCTCGCTGCCCTCCCACATGCACCAGGATGTGGCATGTGCCTGGCTTTGTGTGAACTGTCCTCCTCCTGCTGAGGACACAGTTCTCTCTGTCCAGTCTCTCCTGCCTCCGCAACTAGGTGGCCCTGTGCAAGTCACTTACCTCCCTGGGCACCAGCGTCCTCTCCTGCCTGTGAAGTGGCCTTGGCAGTCCTCAAGGTCCTACCCAACCCAGATATTCTGTGACTTTGTACACTGGCTCTTTAACTGCATACCTGGTCTCAACACGTGAGTGTGTCTCAAGCCTGGCAGAGGCCCTGGGGTGGCACCCTCAGGCCTCAGATGCACAGCACAGCAGCTGCAGCCCATGCACCTAAGAACTGCTGGGCCTCTTCTGATTGTAAGAAAGCCCTTTCTACTGCTTTCCTCCTCCTGCCCAGGAATCTTTCCTGATCAAGACCAACTTCTGGAATTTTCTTCCTACTATACCTAAAAGGAGCAAGAGAACCAAAAGGGGTCCCAAAGCTATTGTTAATGGCACCAGCACTAGGCCAGTCTTGCACTGCTTTGAGACAAAGCACTGGCTGTTGTTCTAATATATTCCCCAATCCAGGAAGGCCTCCCCATTCCCAGACTTTGGGGTCCAATCCTGGCACAGAAGACCCCAGGCCCATCTCCTCCCCCTCCTCCCTCCTACTGCACTTGCTGCCTACATCTCATCTTTGGTCTCATGGTTGGGTTGTCCTATGGGTATTCCGCTTTGGGGCCATGTGTCTTCTCTTCCCCACCAGACTGCAAGCTCCACGAGGGACGGAATGGCAGTAGCTAATCTGTAGATGACCTGTCACTGTAGGCTGCTATCATGTCAATAAGCAATGGGCAGTGAGATGCCGGACTATACTTACCAGGCTGGATGCGGTGACTTCACTGCAAGAAACTCCCTTAGGGCTAATCAGGAAGTGATCCTGCTCCTTGCTGACTCTCAGCTAGAGGGAAGACACACGTTCTCAGTGGCAAGGAGACAGAAGGGTCATTTCCAAGGATACTTTGCTTGAATCCCCTCTTCCCCTGAATCCACTGCACCTAAAACTCACTCCCAAGAACCCTTCTCTCCCCCCAGTACACGAGAGATGAAGGGGACCTGGCCTTTATTTGGAACTGGGGCAAGGGACCTACAAGAGGAATCTCCCAGTGATCAAGGGTAGCCCTAGAAATAGGATCCAGGAGTTCCTAGCTCCTTATGCAGGGAAGTGGCCGCAGGGAAGCTTGTCTATTTCAGGTGACCACAGTGGTTAGAAATGTTAGAAGGGTTCAGCACATGGCCATGCCCACGAGCAGGAGCTCTCCCTTGGGATTTTGTCAGGGTCACATGCAGTACCCACCCCACTCCCAGATGCTCTGCTCACCGTGACATAGGTGTCGCTCAGCTGGGCCCAGCCATAGAGGTCTAGGAGACGGTAGACGCTGCTGATCTTGCACCGCATGAGCCGCTCCCCCTTGGCCAGGTTCAAGGAGTCAGCTGTGTGCAGGTCATTGATGGGCATCATCATGGAGAAGTCTGCAGGGAAACAGGGTGGGGACAGGGCAGCTCTCGGGGTCAGGGCTGCTGTCTGTCCCCCTTCTTTCCTTGCCCTAGTCCTCTCTAAATTCTCAGTGGCACTACAACTGTACAAGAGACTTCCACAGGCAAGGAATCAAATATTCTTTGACCCTCATCCAAGGGGAGAAAAGCCATAGAATGGACAGTTGTGCCCAAGAAGGTCTTCTGCTTATTCAGATAAAAATGGCATTGCTTTTGGTAAAAAATCATGACAAAATTCAAACCACAGAATGAAGGATTCTCGGAATGCCAAGCTCACAATAAATCCTAAAGATGGACATTGAATAAAAGCAAGAATAAGTTACTGGGTGGAAATATAAGTATATTTCATCAGCTAGTTTTGATGAAGTAGATACTAATCATTAGACCTGCTACTGTTCATTGTTTTAAACTATACCATGTAATATAACTTTTCCTCTGCTTTGGAAACAGGGCAAATCAGAAAGCCAAGTCAGCCAGGAAGTAAATTTCTCAACTTGTTCTCACAAGTCATAAACTTCCAGAAGTCAGTGTGGCTAATTGAAGGGCTTCAGGCTTCAGGCAGGCCCTGTCTGCTCCCCTCTGGATATGCAGTCTCTTGGTTACTTATGGTTCTTTCTGGGAATTTGGGGAGTTATGGAAGGGATTTGGAAATGGGCCTAGAGGGCTTGACGGTCTAATCTTCAGGGCACAAAAGGGGTTAGGAGGTGATGCCCAGTCTATCCCATTAAAAATGATAACCGCTCCCTGGATGCCTCCGGAAGGCATGAGAGGGTGTCTGAGCCCCAGCACTTCCGATTAGTCAGTGTCTAGAAACCAATAAAAGAATCAATAGGAAAGGGTTCTGGCTTAAAATGATGTCTGGCTGGGAGCGTCCTGATGCTGCCTCTCCCAGCATCCCGCTGAAAACTTTAATGGATTAAATGCCCTTTAGCAGCTTCCACCATCTCAATAAACTCACTACTACACAGTGCGATATCTGTCCTGTATCAGGTTTGCCATTAGTTATAATGATGAGAGGGTCTGCAAAGGTCAAAGTGGACCACGTGCTGTGGGACGTACATACAGCAAGCAGAGGAAGCCTCGAAACACCCGTGTCAGGAATATGCACCCCAAAAGCCTGTGCCCACCAGAGGAGGGATACCTCTGGGGCATGTGTCCAGTAACTAGAGTTGACAGAGAAAGAAGTGGTCCAAAGGCTCAGCTGAACTGGCAAAAAGAACAGCAACGAAATTCCAAAGTCAACAATTTCTCATTGGAATTGACCAGTCTGGGATCCCGTCCTCCTGTCTGTACATTCCCCAGACAAGCCTCTTTCCTTCACCCCCCACAGCAAGAAGGAAGGCATAGCAAAAGCATAAGCCTCCCAGACAAAGCCAGGCAGGGGGAGCTATTGTTGGGAGAGGGTCTTCAGACCCAGATTTCTTTAATTCCTTCTCTTATAAATAAGTAGGAAATCCCCAGGGATGGCCAGAAGGACATAATAGGTCTAAAAACATGCCATCCCCTCCTTTGTGTCCTTTATCAGTGTCTCCCCTCCCCCACTCTGTGGAGCTTTGCTATAATGATTACCCTACCCGCAGACCCAGGGTGGGAGAAGAGACCAGAAGGCTCCACAAGCATCCCAGAGCCTCTGCTCTCAGGATTTTAAAAGAAAGAATGCTTATTCTGACCAGCCTCACAAAAGTTAAGATGACTGAACGCCAGGTTTATGACTCAGATCTAACCAAGCCATTTACTCAAGGGACCTAAGAAAACAGAAAAAGATGAAAACTCCCTAACCACCTCCAGGAAAGCTAAGACTGAAGGACACATGATTGCAAGAAAGAAACCAAAATAAAAACACAAAACAACCGCAAAATTCTAAGGCAAATGGAGCTGGACAAAGAACAACCTATCTGCGCTTGAACTCATGACACTTGGAACCTCCCCTGTCCACATTCCCAGACTCAGATACCCTGAACATGCCCTAATCAGATTTTCAGGCATCCAACTGTCTTCCTGACAGATGCCGGTCGGTGAGGCAGCGGGAATGCTGGTCGGCTCTGTTTCTCTTTCAAAAGAAAAAGTATAAGGACAGAGACATGAAAATGATGAGAAAGAATAGGATAGCTATGAGAGACAAAGACCAGAGAGTCAGCGTACAAACAATCAGCACTGACATAGCAGAAAAAAATTTCTGAACTGAAAAACAGACCTGTGTAAATAAATTATAAGGATTTACTACATTCCAGAGGGAAAAGTCCATAAAGAGAAAAAGCCTACAATTATATGCTTCCTGGCACATTTCTGTAATACAAGGATAAGAAGGAAAAATGCACAAACATCTCTACCAAAAAAAATGTTGGTTATCTACAAAGGAACAAAAAACCCGGCTGTTTCAGATTTCTCTGCCATAGCAAGAGATGCCAGAAGACAATGCTATAAGAGGTTTACCAACAAACCATACTAAAATAAAGTGACGTGAAGCAGGTAAAAAGAAAAGAATCGTCAAAAGTATGCCCACCAGATATAAAGAAAAAATAAACGAGGTCATAATATCATCAAAGTAGAAATCAGGGAAAGCCCTATTCCTCTGGAATATTCATCCTTGGCAACAAGAAGGGAGGCAGAGCAAAAGCATACGCCCCCCTAGACAAAGCCAGACAGGAGGGGGCATGGCTGGGAGGGCCTCTGTAGCGGTCATTTTACATGAATTAAACATATAATCCATCATGAAGCTATAGCCATAAAGAACATTTATGCTTTGAATAACATCTCATCAAGATACAAAGCAAGAGCTACCAGAAATATGAAGAAAAATGAACACTAATTAAATATACAGTGGAAGACAACACAACGCTCATTTTTTAAAAAATAAAAAAAAATGAAGATACAGATTAAATACTATGCCCTGGAGATAGAGTCTATACCTATATATCATTCAAAAATGATATTACTAGGCCACAGAGACAATCTCAATAAATCCCCAACATAGATAAATAGGCCACATTTTCCAAAAACAATGCAATCAAACTAGATGTTATAAACAAGCCCTTAAAATAATACAAATTCGACCACTTGGAAATGAGAAAACACACTCCCAGATAGTTCTTAGAATAAAAATAAAAATAAAATCAAAAAAGCAACCAAAAACTATCTAGAAATTAACAATAAAGGAAATATTATATCCAAATGCATGGGATAAGACGAAACTTACAGAGGAAAAAAAATTCATAGTCTAAAACGTCTTTGTTATTGAATTAAATATGAAAATAAAGCATCCATTTTATTCTACTCTAGAAAACATATAAATAACAAAACAAACCAAAGAAAAGTTATGGAAAAGTACTAGTGAATAGAAAAACAAGATCTATGCATTCAGAAACTAGAAAATTAGTAGAACTATATAGAAATCCAAGAATTGGCTTATGTGAGAAGATGTATGAATAAACCAACATCTACACTGGCCATAAAAGAAAGCGGGAATACACAACACCAGGAATGAGAATGGGATGTCGGCTCACTCACAGCAGGAAGTTCAAATGATAGAAATAATATTGTAAATCACTCTAATAATTTTAAAAACCTCCACAAAATGGATTATTTATTTAAAACATATGTTCAAAATTTACTCAAGAAGCAGCAAAATAATTTTTTTTAAAACCCTAGATGAAACTGAGAAAAATAATGTTATAAAAACTGTTCCAGATCTGCATGGCTTTACAAGTAAGTAACAAACCTCCGAGGAAGAGAGACTTCCTATCTTATGTAAATGCCATCAGGACAAAGAAAAGGATGGGGATCACCTGATTTATCTTATGAAATTATGGCCTTAAAACCAATACTAAATGAGGACTGCTCAAAAAGGGAATTTCTGACCAATCTCATATATGAATATGCAAATTCTATATAAAAGTCTAGCAAATCAAAATTAGAAGAGTATTTTCAAAAGAACACATCAAGAGCAGGAATGACTGATTTCAGGAATGAAAAAAGAATTCAGTGTTCAGAAATCTATTAATATAATTCATCGCATCAATAGTTCAAAGAAAGAGAAATCGATAAATGCCCAAAATGCATTTTATAAAATTCAACATCCATTTCTGAAAAGAACCCATATTGAACTATAATAAAAAGATACTCCCTCAACATGGTAACGAACTCAGACTCTTGTGGTAAAGGGTTTTTATTAAAGTCAGAAATAAGACAAGGATGATTACTCTCTAATCTATTATTAAACATTTTCTGAGGGTTCTAATGGATGTGAGAAAACTGGAAAAAGAAACCAAAGGGTAAATTTTGGGATGAAGGATTAAAAATGACCATTATTTGCAGGTTATGTGATTTTTCTATATACAAAACCCAAGAGAATTAACTAAGAAGCTATAAGAATTTAAGAGTTCAATAAGAAGCTACTTTCCCTGGATGACAGCTATAACCAGAAAGAAAGTTGAATGGAGGAAAAAAATAATTAAAAAAAACAAAGTTATGTAAAATTTCCAGGATAAACTTAACAAGAAATTAGTAGGGACTATAAGAAAATAACTACTAACCTTCTCTCATGGACATTAAAAAAAAAGCAAATAAATAGAAGACATACATCATTTCTGAAAAGACTTAAAATTCATTTGTTCAGCCATCAAAAAGAATGATTTCTCAACATTTGCTGCAACGTGGACGGGACTGGAGGAGATAATGTTAAGCGAAATAAGTCAAGCAAAGAAAGACAATTCTCATATGGTTTCACTCATTTATGGAACATAAGAAGTAGGAAGATCGGTAGGAGAAGAAAGGGAAGAAGAAGCGGGGGGTAAACAGAAGGGGGAATGAGCCACGAGAGACTATGGACTCTGGGAAACAAACTGAGGGCTTCAGAGAGGTGGAGGGGGGGGAATGGGATAGGCTGGTGATGGGTATTAAGGAGGGCACGTATTGCATGGTGCACTGGGTGTTATCTGCAAGTAATGAATCATGGAACTTTACATCAAAAACTAGGGATGTACTGTATGGTGACTAACATAATATAATAAAAAAATTATTTAAAAAATGAAAAAAAATTTGTGCAAATATTTTTAAAACACCTACACTGTGCCAGCTACTTTTTAAAGTCCAACACACTATTCTAGGTTACATCAGTGAACAAAACATACAAATATCTTTTCCCCCATGAAACTTACATTCTAATATAAAATTACAAATTTATAAATTCTCCACCGATTAATCTATTTATTTAATATAATCCCAATCAACATCCCAAAAGGGAATTTTTGAGGTATAATGGGGGGGGGAGACTTGACAAAATAATTCTTATTTTTAAAAATAATTAAGGGTATTTGTCCCATGGGATGATCAAACATGGGCAAGGTGTTTCTGAGTGTGCAGTCGAAAGAGGAACACACAAAGAAAAGTAACAATGGATTCAATTGCATGGAAATTAAAGAGCTCTACAAGATGAAAACATCATTAACAAAAAAGGCAAAGGAGAAACTGGAAAAAAAATTGCAATATATTTGACAGATAAGAGGGAAATAGCCCCACCTTAAAAGATTTGAAAGTCTGTAAGAAAAGAATATGTGAGTAGGAAAATTGGCAAGGAATGTGATAGGCAATTTACTACAAAAAGAAAATCATCCCAACATGTATATGAAAATATATCCAACATCATTAGTGATCAAATAAATGCACATTAAAACACAAATAAAGTACTATTTATCACCTATCAAATTAGGAGGATGAAACGAATGGTATAATACATACTACAGATCAAGGTGGAGGGAAAGAGCCCTCTCTTGCTTTTCTGGTGGGAACATAAATTGGTTCCATCTTTGTCCAGGGTAATTTGGCATTATACATTAATGTCTTTAAAACATGCAAATACTTTAAAGTAGCAATTCTAATTCCAGTAATTTGTCTTTAGAATATAGTGATAGAATAAATGAAAGGATTTATGGCACTGTTGTTCACAAGAGCAAAAAGTTATAAACGACCTAAAAGTCTAAAAATGGGAAACAGTCTAAAAATAAGCTATGGCATATTCAATCATGCCACAGAATAGCATACTTTCACCAAACATTATATTACAGAATCATGTTTTATTATGTGAAAAATTAGTCAAGATATGTTAAAGCTATCAAACTTGCATATATAATGTGATTCCATTTTTGTTTTCTTAATTTATATATGTTAAGAGAAAAAGGCTGGAAGGATAGACACCAAAATATTGAAAATAGTCAATTCTTGGTTGTAAGCACACAGTACACTGATTTTAATTTCCCTTTCTTGATTATTTTCCTAATTTTTCATCATAATCCTGTATTTATGCTGTTGAAGAAAAGTATTTTTTTTAAGATTTTATTTATTTATTTGAGAGAGACAGAGATAATGAGAGAGAGAGAGAGCATGAGCAGGGAGGAGAGGGAGAAGCAGGCTCCCCACTGAGCAGGAAGCCTGATGTGGGACTCGATCCCAGGACCCTGGGATCATGACTGAGCCACCCAGGCACCTGAGGGAAAGTATTTTTTGATGTTTATCTCTTCCAGGTTGTGGGCAGAACTTCAGAACCCAGGAAGAGGGTTTCATGCCCAGCCTGGCTGCCTGTGGTCCTTGTCTATGGAGTCAGGTTGGTCCGTCCAAGGGGCACCAAGACACTGGCTTCAGTGGTCTCCTCCCATCCCTGCCACCTCCATCTGCAAGGGAGTGGCTCCAGGGGTTTGAGAAAAGAGCAGCCTAAGTCAGGGGCTACTGCTAGCACATGAGTTTTCTTCAGTTTTGTATCGGCAGCTAGAATAACAGGGAGCAGAATCTGCACTCTCCACTCCTGGGTCCTCAGGCAGAGGCCATGAAGAGACTTGGAGTTGCAAAGCTCCTCCCTTCATGCTAATCCACTTATGAAGGGGGATGGAGAAGTCACATAGAGGCTGCCCTGCCTCTCAGAACAATGACACCATGTCATCCTGTCCCCTCCTCCAGCAGAACCAGAAGGAGGTTTTCCCGTAAGTCACCATCCCCCTTCTATTTCTGGGCACCAGGAACAATTCTCCTGTGGGTCTTTAAATCCAGCAGCCTCAGAAGCAGAGCCAGGTACCTCTTTGGCTGTTCCCCCAGGTCAGCTAACTCAGCTGTACCACTCTCCGTAGCCTGGCAACGAACCCTCTCTTCCCCACCTCACTTCCTCCACCTCTGCTCCTGGCAGCTCCCCAGCTCCCCACGTACTCATGGAAGATGTTGGGAAGACTGCGTGGGAGGTGCTGGCCATGAAGTCCGCGATCTGCCGCAGGGCCCAGATGTTGGAGGAGTTGTTCCCCTTCTTCATCTGCTCCTGGATGAGGCCTTCCAGCTCCTCCCTGAAAGACTGAAGCAGGCCCCAAGCCGCTGGTCCCCTCCGTGGGTCTCATGTGGGAGACTGAGAACCTCTCTTCCAAGAGCCCACTCCGATCCCCTGGGTCAACTAGGCCAGGGCCACACATGGGATCCCTGGGCCTCAGAGGACATTGGGAATTCCACTGGCACCTCGGGAGCCCCCCCAAACTGCTGTTTGGGAAGATGTCCCCTGTCGTGTTCCCTTTGTCCTATGGGTAATAATCCAGATTCCAGGTCCTTCCTGGGTCTAAGTGATATTCAAAATGTCCCTCCCACTTCCAAGCCCCCCCCACCTCTGGCCATCAGACATGGCAGTGTTTCACTTTAGTAATTAAGAGACATTTTAAAAAGCAGAACTGGATGAAAAAGTGTGTCCCCCTCCCTGTTCATCAGCCATGCCTGTGGCTCTTCTGGACCTCAGTTTCCTCATACTGAAGGAATCAGTACTACTCTAAGCCTGGCTTTTCAGGCCATAAATAAGGCACGCCTGTCCACCAGGTGGCAGCAGGAAACACTCAGGAGGAAACAGGGCGCCCCTCATGTGTTGGTCAATCTATAAAAGGACAGAAGAAACATGAACTCCTTTTGTCCCATTTCTTGCCTGAGAGTAGAGTCCTATCCATCCAGGCCCCGAAACTTGGGTTGGTACTAACTCTGCCACTTCTATCACACCTCTCATCTCTCCTAGTCCCCCACTAGAGTTTTTCCATCATCCCAAAGCTTTTAGTACCTGCCATATTCCTCCGACTCCTCACACAGCGTCACCTGTCACCAAGACTTCAGGCCCATTACCTCAGTGTTCCTCTGTGAAGCCTGAGCTTTTATTGTGTGCTCTCAACCAGGGTCACACACAGCCTGCCTACACATCTTGTCTCTCCAAAGCCAGGTGGCGACTGAGGCAGAGCCCATCCTAGCAGGCACCTGGAGATGCCAGCTCCATCCTGAGCTTCCCAGTCCCTAGGGATCATGCACTGTTTACTGAGGACCCCCAGCTCTACTGCCCTCTCTCCTCATCCAGCACCTACATCACCCTCCTGCTTCAGTAGTCCATTAGGCCCATGCTTTGTTCTTCTCAATGCACCGCTTGCCTCAAGGATGAGCTCTGTCTCCATGCCATGCAGGTACCAACTGACTTCAAGTCTGGGGCCATCGTAGGGTGAGCATGACTTGCCCTCCCTTCCCTGGCCCATAGCCCCCTGTATCCTTCACTCTGGCCACCTCCTGGGGCTTCCAGACCCTCTTCACCTCTGCCCCATGCATGCCAATCTTATTGCCCCAACAGTGAGTTCTTTGTGGTGTTCAAAAATGGGGGCCCCAAGCCTTCCACGTGGTGCTCCCTGCTGGCCTCCGGTTTACACGAATATCCCTGTTAGTTCATTGCTGCAACTTTTGGGGAAGCCTGGAAACTGAGGCAGGGCTCCTGTCTCTCTCAGACCCACCCCCTCCTAGTAACAAGCAAAACCACCTGCACATAAACCAGGTTTTTGCCCTCTACCAGTGTCCAAGGAGAGAATGAAACACCCACAGGGCCAGGCCCGTCTTGCTCAGCGGGCTTAAAATCGCTACAACCCTGAGCAAGCGTAAGAGGAGTTATTTATCTTTCAGGTTCAGCCAGATGAATCCGCGGCGCCGCCTGCTCCCCTCCCTCCCTCCCTCCTTCTCCTCTCTCGTGCGTCTGGGGCGGACCCCACTCACGGGGCTCTCCAGGATCATGGTGACGCGCTTCTTCTGTTCCATCAGGTTGAAGTCCTGCCGCAGGTCTGCCGCGCGGCTGCGAAGGCGCAGGTACTCGGGGTCGTCCTCAGAAAAGCGGTCCAGATACTGCTGCCCCTGCGGGGGCGGCGGAGAGGCAGCCTCGGGCACAGTCTCTTCACTCATTGTCCTGGTGGGGTTCTGATTCGCTCCTGGAAGCCTAGAGAGAAGGGAAGAAGGAGTTCCTAGTCCGAGTACGGTTTCCTAAAGCAGAGGGGCTGGATTCCTTGGATTCACGCCGGAGGCGGCAATTCCCAGGAGGGTGTAAGCCGAGCGGTTCGAGCGCAGGGCGGCGGCAGCTGCCCATCGATAGGGGGCGCTAACACATCATCGGACCTAGTGAAAATCTGGCACACGCCCAGGGGTCCCCCACCCTTCCCTGACTCACCGGCCACACCGGGGTGGAAGGGGACAGCTCCTCCGGCGTGAGCATGTCCTGCATACCTTTGGGAGCATTTCTGTGGTCATACCTACCTAGTGTAAAGCTATGTATTGGGTATTAGTACTTGCTAAAGCAGTATATCTAGACCTGATCCCTGGAATGAGGACTAGGTCAGCCTTTGCAGAGTTGGGCTGGGACCCCTATTTTTCTATTCAAGCATGCTCCCCCCCCACAAGGCCTGATGGTGAACGAAGGAAGGTCTTCTCTTACTGTATTGGCGCCCTCCTCAAGAAGCAGGCTGCAGCTCCAGCCTCCACCTCTCAGCTGTGGGGCTTTGGCCACACCAGTGGGCTTTTGTGTGTCAGCACCACTAGGCCTTCAAATCTGGGTTCTGTCCCTTCAGCACCCAGGGCAGCCTTACAGAGTGCTAGCTTTCTCCCTGTTGTGTGATCCCCTTCTCAGCAAAGGAAGGCAAGTGCCTTGACTGAATAAGAATTAGCTTTTTTTTTTTTAAAGATTTTTTATTTATTTATTTGACAGAGACAGCCAGCGAGAGAGGGAACACAAGCAGGGGGAGTGGGAGAGGAAGAAGCAGGCTCTCAGCGGAGGAGCCTGACGTGGGGCTCGATCCCCTAACGCTGGGATCACGCCCTGAGCCGAAGGCAGATGCTTAACGACTGTGCCACCCAGGCGCCCCAAGAATTAGCTTTTGAACACAAGTGGAGAGATGCCAACAAAAGGGCATTACAGGGGATCGGGACACCTGGCTTTCATCTTTAACCTGCTCTCCCTCGCTTTATCTCTGTGAGCTCACATCTGCATTCCACGAGGAGGTGGAATGCTCTCTTGTTCTCTTAGAGCACTCCTGCTTCCTCATCCTCATCTGCTCTTCCCCCTTGGCCCATTCTGTTAGCCCGAACCTTGACCTTCCTTACAGCCAGCAGTTGGTTTTGCAGGAGGCCTTGCTGGCAGCCAGTAAAGCATAGTCTTGCTGTCGGTGAGCTGTCTGTGACCTCTTCTTCCATCTTCTGTTGGGATTCTACCCTCCACCTTACAGTTCCTCTGAGTGGGGCAGGTGGGTGAAGCACTAGGTAATGGGAGAAGTGGGAATCTACCCCATTAGCCCAGAACACTCAGATGATCCTTCCTTTCCCTCTTCTTTCATTTTTCCTTCCTACCTACCTACCTTCTTTCCTTCCTTCCCTCCCTGCTTCCCCTCTCCTTTTCTTCCTTGCCCTTCCCTTCCTCCCTTTCTTCGCCCTCCCTGCTTTCCCTCCCTCCCTTTCCTCCCTTTCCTCCCTTTCCTCCCCTTCCTTCCTTCCTTCCTTCCTTCCTTCCTTCCTTCCTTCCTTCCTTCCTATTTTTTCCCCTTTTGGGGAAGAGCAAATAGCAAATTCAAGGGAGAGCACACATACCAAGTCCCTCAGCTGATAGCCTGAACCCTTGTTCTGGAGCAGTGGTTCTTAAACTTGGGTGGATGTTGGAATCCACTGGGGAACTTTAAAATACTGATATCAGGGATTTTAATGTTATTAGTCTGGAGTGGGACATGGACATCAGGATTTTTAAAAGCTCCCTGGGTGATTCCAATAGGTAGTCTGAGTTAAAATACCACTGGCTAGATGTTAATAGTTGTACCATGTAATGGAAGGCACCCATTCCAGATGTCGGCCATTTAGCAAGCCAGCCAAAGATGGCACAAACTTCATCATCTAACACTATTGCCATGTGCCCCTTCCCATGGCTGTCCAGGCCCCATCCTCCAACTCCAGTCACCACCTGCCACCATACACTTGACCTGGGACAGCAGGAGTGCTCCAAATGCCACCACAACCTGCTTTTGCAAGTTTGCCAAACCATGACATCTCATCTTCATTCTTTCACTAATTAATCATTTCCTTATGAATGCCCAGATCTCCCCCAACCAGCATCTGTAGGTGAAATATCTGCCTGTGAGTGACAGAGTATGGAGGAGGCATCTTCTGGAAGTGGCAGCCAAAACACCCCAAAAGCAAAAAAAAATTCTCTAAAGAAAGATTTGAAACAGATTTGGCAGGTTGCCAGAACGGCTGAGGTTGTACTTAGTAGCATTCAAACCAGATTCTTCATAAGTGGAGAGAGAGTGATTGAGTCCATCAGGGATGCTTCCAGTGGAATTAGCTCTGCTCTTGAAGTCAGAATCTACAGTATTATCCCCACTCTGTCATTCTCTAGCTTCGTGGGCTTGGGCAAGTAGTAATTTCCCTCTTTGGGTCTTGTTTTGTCCATCTCTAAATGAGGGAATGAACAGAATTAACTCTGGGCCTCTTCTAGCTCTACACTATATGGAGAGAAACAGATTTGTGTAGAAAATGCAGAAGGATGGAGGATCTGGGTTTCCTGGAGCAAGAGACCTTCTTCCTGCATCCTTGTCTCCCCACCTCTGGGGCCTCTCCCTCAAGACAAATGCCAAATGGGCAGCTGCAAAGAACACACATGACCTACTGACATTTGCCTTGTAGGTTCAAGTCAATCCCACATGCGTGGAGCAAGTTAAGAATACTTCACCTCCACCATGCTTTCAGAAAGCCTCATCCCTGCAATAATAAGCAATTATAAGGGATTGCAAGGATAAAGACAATGGGAGTACATCAGAGCCGTGCAGACATGCAGTCACCACCCAGACTCTCCTAGGCAGACAGTGCTGTAGACATTTTTCCAGAGGCACTGCTCCTTCTGTTTTAATTCTCTTTAGCACTTTTGTAGCCCTGATCTTTGATGTTATTTTAAAAACAAAACAAGCAACCTCTCAATGGGTACCATGGATATGCACATGGGGATCAGCTTCCTGTGTTCCTTATGACTCCAGGTCCCACCAGCTCCAGAGCCACCTGAACCCTCAGCTTCTCTGGGATTAGGATCTTTTGGCCAGCACAGCCTGGCAGTGAACCTTCCTGGGCTAAATCCTTTCTATTTAGATGGAAAAGGCTGACCCTCTTTCCTTCCTCTTGGAATGGCTGCATTCCCAGGAATGAGTCTGTGAAGGCTTGAAGTAGCATTTCCCTCCCTGAAGCATGAGGAACAAAAAAGCTCAGGTCCTGCTGGACAGGAGCCCACACCACCATGCCTCCCAGGTCTGCCTCCCCTTCTCAGAGCCCATCCCCCAAAGGTTACTCCAGAGATGCTTCAGTGGGATTGGGTTAGAAAATGGAAGCCCTGACTCCCTCACCATGACAACGGGGTCCAGAGAAAACCACCCTTTGACTTTGTGAACCAGAGGCATCCTTTTGTGCTCCTTCCTTTCCTTCCAAAATGTTGCAGAGGTGACCAAAGTGATGTGCAGTGAGGCTTAGTGGTTAAAGCATGGACTCTGGAACAAGAAGATGATGAGTTCCAGTCTTAACTATGCCACTTATTTGCTGTGTGATCTTGTTGGACAAGTTGCCTAACCTCTCTGTGCCTCAGTTTCCCCAGGTATAAAATGGGGATTGAGCTATTTAACTATGTCTTTAGGCTGTTGTGAGGATTCAGATGAGTTAATGTATGTGAAGTATTTACGACAGTGCTGGTGTGTATCAAGTGCTATCAAGCATTTGCTCTTATTATGTGTCATTTAGGGGCTAGAATTATCATAGCACTAGGAACTCGAGTAATGAGAGGCTCATGATTCAACGGTAAACAGGTGCATACTCAATAACTGTAATTATCTGTTGTAGTCCAAAGAACTAATTCAATCTCGAACTATATTAGCAAAAAGAACATCCAGAAAAAGAATGACGAGAATGACTAGCTCTCTGACCAGATACTGGGAACATTGTCAACTTGGAGATCACAACGAAGAGGATAAGCAGGGTGGTGACCATCAGAGGCCACTGCTTGATGGGCCAGGTATGACATCATAAATAATATAGCTGGCCTTTGTCCCCCGTTCCCCCCACAGAACTTCAAAAGCCTGGGGATTTCTAAAATATCCAAAAAACATTAGGAGGGTCTTTTGTTATTCATGATGAGCTCATTTCATGGAACCTGAATTTATGCTAATGAGGTGACTTATGGTGGGCCCTTAGATGTTTCAAGAGAGGGACTGGCCACCAAGAAAAATCACGCACATGATTAGAGGGTTGGAACTTCAGCCCCACCCCAACCATGGAGGACGGGAGGGGGAAGGGCTGGAGATTGAGTTCAATCAAGTGGCAGATGATTTAAACAATTATGCCTAATAGTAATAAACCCCCCATTAAAAATCTTTGGACATCAAGGCTTGGAGGAGCTTCCTGATTGGTATGCTGGGATGGTGATGCACCCAGATTCTACAAGGAGGGGGCACAGAAGCTCTGCACTAATCCCCCACCCTCCCCACACCCTGCCTATGCATTGGTTCCATCTGGCTGTTCCTGAGTTGAATCCTTTATACTAAAACTGTAATCACAATGACAGTGCCTTCAGTGAGTTCTATGACTTGATATAGTAAATTAGGGACTAAAGGACAGCATGGGAACCCTCAAATTTACAGCCGAGTCAGAAGTGTGGTGGCCTGGGGACCCTACTTGTGGCTTCTGAAGTGGGGGCAGTTTTATTGGTGACCTTGCCCTTTAACATGTGGCAGTTAACCTGTGTGCCCTTTAACCTGGCATAGTGTCAGAATTGAGCTGAACTGTAGGACACCTGGTTTGCCAGTTTGCGTCAGAGAGTTGGTGACGGAACAGTACCAGGCAACTTCTGTTCGTGATTTATTTTCATTCCCAGGACCACTCTATAGCGCAGATATTATTGTCGCTGTTTTACAGATAAACTGAATCACGGAGAGGTTACTAACTTGCCCAAGATCACACAGATAGCAGTGGAGTCAGGATCTCAACCAGGGCCATCTCTGGCTCCAGATCCTGCGTTCCTTCGCCCCACTTGTCCCCAAATGTCTGTTGGGCTGCTGTGTGGAAGAGGGACTAAGCTGACTGCTTAGAGCCTCCAGGGCCAGCCCGAGGGGAGCAGGCTTCAGCTGAGGGTGCAATGGACACCTTTGCGCCAGCAGGAACTGCTCAGGAACGGGAAGGTGGGACAGGCGGCCTGGTCAGGTGCGGTACTCTTTCCCCAGAGTAAGGTGACTGCAGGATGCTGTAGAAGGGCTTCTGCCCCTGCCAGGGGGATTGCACTAGAGCCTTCTGAAGTCCTTCAGATTCCATGGTAGCTCTACATGTCAGCAGGATTGGGGGAGCACATGTCAATGACTCCCCCAATCCTGCTCGTGACTAGAAGCTCATCCTGGTGAGATGGACCCAACCAAAAAGTGTGCCTCATCCCCCATCACCACCAAAAACTGCCAGCAAATTACCGGGAGGCTGGACCAGCCTAGTCCCAGGCTGCTGCTTCTCAGTGCTCGGCCCGTGCACCCTGCTTCGCTCTTGGGGACGCCAACCACATCTACGGGATTTCAAACATCTGGGTGGAAGCTGAAACACAAACAACAAATATCAGGGTCTTGTCTGCACCAGCAGGACTCCTCCCCCTGTTTTTGCAGCACCATTAGGTGCTGATTTATTTTAAGGACTGCTGAGAAATTCTTTAAAATGAACTAGAAATGAAATTTTAATTTAAAAGCAAATTATGTCTATGAAAAGGTAAAGAAAGCTTCATTATCTTTACAAGTGGGACCAAAATTCTTTTCAAAGAGAGGAACTGGAAAATCCCTTCACTTTGTGCTGGCTTGGAGGACCAGAGGAGAGAAGCTGTGCGACACAGTGGCCGGAGCAGGATGTGGAACTCCTGCACCAGCCAGGCTGGAAGGCATCATGACCCCTTCCTGATACCACCCCCAATACTTCACTAATAGCTGCCCCACTCACAGACACTGGTGTGAGAGAATTTCAGATGCAGCCAGAGAAGCAGAACAAGCCTGGAGAATATCACGCCCCAGAACAGTGGAAGGGCTTTGGAGGTACACAGGCCATCAATTGGATTCAAGACAATTTCACCAAGAGTTAGCATCTTACAAACAAACTCTAAAAATCCTGGGGATCAAGGTCTTCAAAGGGTTAATCACCAAAGTGTTTAAACAAACAAAACCCACAAATGATGGTTTTCCATTTTGGGCACTCTGTTGCTCAGAGTAAGGACGCTTGTCTCGCCCTGCGCTGGCAGCATCCCCGACACCAACTCGTATTCCCACATGGCTCTGGGGTCAGTTCCTGCCTGTCCTTCCTCACTGGCCAGTTCAGCTCCATTGCTGACCCAGCACTGCCCACAGCAGAGCATCTGGGAAGACTTACCGTGGAAGGTCAGCGAGAATCCATCTTGGTAGGTGTGGTGTGGCTGAGGGAGGCCAGGACACTGCATGCCCACTAAGGCCCAGCTTCCCTCTCAGCCCAGCCAAGGTACCCTGGGCTCAGCATTTCCGTGCTGTAATGGCCCCTGAGCCCAGTCCTGATGCTCATGGCTCTAGTCAGGGACCAGGCAGTTGCTTCCATAACCTATTCTCTATGCTTTGCACGTCCAGCTGCCAGCTGGGGTCCTCCTCCCATTAGTCTTATTTTTAGCTAGAACAGGGTCACAGGCACCACCTTATGCTGCTTCTGTCCAATGCCCAGCAACATGAAAGGCAGCCCTCCTTTCCAGGGCTGGCTAGCTCTAGTGCAGGGTTTGCTGACATATCTCTGGATGCTCTTTTTCTGAGGGGTGGCCACTGATATCCCCTAAGGACTAATAATCCTGTAGCCTCATAAGTTGTCTTACCTGAAGCACAAGCTTCCCCTTCCCCAGCAGCCTGTGCCTCAGAGGTGTGAGGTTGTTTTATGGCCATAACCCACTAAGATTCGGATTTTCAGAGTCTGAGATATTTCTTGTGTCCACTGAAAGAACTAATTTTTTTTTGCCCCCAGAAGTGACCTGTGCCATTCATGTAAGAAGACAGGCATCTGTCCCCCAGATAAGTATACTGAACACAATAATTACCATCACAATCTCTGTTGGTGTTGAAATTCCACTATTAGAGTTTCATTCCTTGAGTTACAGTATTATCCCCTGATTAAAATGAAAATACATCTGAGAGCTATCATAGGCAAATGTTGTAAAACATTCCCCTGTGGTACCAAAACTATCAGATCTCTGATTGCACAGTCACGCTGAGCAGGGTCAGGACAGGTACCAGATCAGTAAGTCTTAATGAGAATGAGGCATGATGCCAGGGCCACTCAGAAGGGTCTAGCAACTGGAGTATGGCTGCCATCCTGGGTGGACCTCAAGGGACCCCGGTGTGACAAGTCTCTGAGCCTGTGCCTGCTGCAGTATTGAGGCCAACATCACCATCCATTCGGCCTTTGGTTTCCCCAGCATGTGTTTCGAGAGCGTATTCATTCCAACCATTCACACGCCCGGGGCAGAGCTGAGAAGCAAGGGGTATTCCATATCATGAGAACAGCAGCACCAACCCCCAGGATGCTTGATACCTCCTGGGAGGCATGACACCTCAGGGCCACCTGTTCCTTGTCTCCATGTCCAGTCAAGCTGGGCTGCAAGGTGGGAAGAGTTAGGACACAGAATCCCAGCCCTAGATGGTCGCCCACTAGAGTGTGAATGTGGACAAGTCACAGACGCTCAAGGACCTTGCTCACTCTGATGTCCCACAGCCACTTTAAAACTGGCTTATCAGAACCAAGCCACCCTGACCCAACCACCAGAGACTCCCTCCCCAGCCAGCCCCGTCTCCCTGACCCCAGCCCAGCCAGCCACCCCGGCAAGGGCTGCAGAAGGCAGCCCTGACTCCTCCCTTTCTCGCCTTGGGCACGTTTTCTGTTGCCAAGTTCTCTGTCCTAAATATCTCCCTACCCTACCCAGAGCACAAGGCCCTGAATCATGCCTCCATCTCACCATTCCTTTCAAGGTCTATGCACAGTCTTTCCTCTCTCAGACCTACCATCCGATCAGTGGCCAGAGCCATTGTTCTGAAAGTGCGAATCTGGTCCATGCCTGTCCCCACTCTGCTAAAAACCTGCCTGTGGCTCCCATCACCTGGGGCAGTATTCCTTCACTTTTGAAAACTAATTCTTGTTCCTCTAGCCAAAATTCAGTCAAATTTAAATTTTGACAGGTATTCTTTTTACATTTATCAAATATGAAGCTTTAATTCTGAATTTGCTTTTTCAAACCAAGCACACGCCCCATGCTGGAAATTCAAACCCGTCTAGCCCCAGTCGGAGAACCGGGAAGTACCTTGCTTTTCTCTTTGCCCACCTCCTTCCTCTTGAGGATTGCTATCCTGTGGAATGAGATCCAGGCTCTTAGCTGGCACACAAAGCCCCGTGAGTATCTCAGTGCCCACCCCCACCCTCCCCACCTCTCATGGGTATTCCCAGGACCTGGAAGGCACCAGGCTGGTTCCTACCTCTGTGCCTTTGTCCATGGTCATCTCTGCCTGGACAACTCTTCCCCTCTTTTCCTTCTCCCTTCCGTTCAGATTGTCCTCTCCTCCTGGAAGCCTTTGGCTCTCATACCACCTTCACTCACTCTTTTATTCCTCTTACTATCTGACAGCAACAGACTATTACCATGAGCTCCTAGCAGGCACAGCCTGTGTCTTTGGCACTCCTCTGTTCCCCATGCTCTGCCACAAGACCAGGTGCCGGGTAGATGCTGAATGAATGGGAGTTGAACTGAAACTCAACTACCAGTGCACTGCAAGTTTGGCCAGTTCCGCAAAGCAGCACTGTCTAGGTCCTGGGGTCCCAGAGGGGAGAGAGGGGGAGACAGTTTCTAGTAAGGTGCCTGCCGAGTGTTAATGGAGGTGCACAGGGTAGGTTCCCTAGTGCCCAAGTCTCCTTCTTTAAAACAAATTGTTCCTTTGTTTGACAACCCCCAAATAGCTGGGTCCCCTCTGGCAACACTTCTTCTTGCCTATTTGGAAGCAGAATTCTGACAATTGACTACAACACTTAAACTAACAAATCCAACTTCACAATAGAACATTGATTATGGGGAGACACAGGAGAAAACAACAGATAGCACAGGCCACCAGCCGCAACCCCCATGGCCCTCCAAAACTCAGCCCTGCCCCCTTATCTGTCTCTCTCACCTCTTCCCTCCAGCAGCCCCTCCCTGGCCCCTGGCACAAGACCCTCGACTCTTTGCTCAGGGGAGTCCTGCGGCTCCCTCTCAGTATCTCCAGTTTGCATCCTCACACCCTTGACCCCTACTCAGGAAATACTCTAGCTGGGATTCCCCCTCCTAGGAGAGAAACTGGGGATTGTAAATCACAAGTCATTTTCCTCCCTGTCCCACTGAAGACCAGGTATATGTAATCACTGGAGTATAAAATCATATTTCTATGGGTTGTTCCTAGCAGCTATTAAAGGAACAGAAGGTCTAGAAGGAGAGTAACAGATAACCACGTTGTGTGACTTTTTATTAGAAGCTGTTTAAGCTCCATGTGCACCTAAGAGAGGCAGGTGCCTATCTCCTGCCCCTTCAGTGGGAGGTGTCCAAATCGGAACAGTCAGAGCACCCTGAGACAGAAATGGAAAGATGCTGCAAGCGGTTGCTCCCAGCTACTCCCACCACTGCCATGGGCATGGCCTCCCCTGGGGGTGGTGGCAGCTTTGGAAAGCCCCAGACCCCCAGCCCCACAGCACAGCATCTGCTCCAAGCCTTAGACTTGAAGTCAGAACCCAAGCTCACCGTTCTCTGAGACTTCCAGAAGGGAAGGAGGAGGCAGTCTTGGCCTTGCCGCTGTTACTTTGCAAAGTAAATGGAAACTGCTGAACAACGGGTTGGACCACACCCTGCCTGGTGTATTCAGATAAAGAGAAAGCTCCCGCCTCTGCAGGGTGGGATTATGGGTGAAGCACATCATAAGCTTCTTCACACGTTTCTGAATTTCCCAAGTTCTACATTAGGTATCAACGGCTGGGACCATTTAGGACAAAAATAGTTGAAAAGAAGAAAAGGAGAAGGAGAAAAGAGAGAAATGGTAAAGTCTCTCTCTGTCCATCTCTGGAACCCCCCAGGCAGGAAGAACCCTTTAACCCCCTGACGGCTGCAGGTCTAAAAAGTGCTCATTTCTGAGCACTTAAAACCAGTCCCATTCCCTCTCACTGGACAAGCACAATTATTTGTTGAGTATCTATTGGTGCCCAAGAGTAAGCAAGAACTGGAATTGGGCATGAGAGGAAAGATTTCCAAAAGAAATGAGATTTGGTCCCTGCCTGCTAGAGGCCCACAGTCATGTTAAGGTGAAAAATATGAATACAAATAAAACCGTGTGCGTGTGTGTGTGTGTAACAAGCATTGAACACATGCATTTCATTTTTTTTTAAAGATTTTATTTATTTATTCGACAGAGAGAGAGACAGCCAGCGAGAGAGGGAACACAAGCAGGGGGAGTGGGAGAGGAAGAAGCAGGCTCATAGTGGAGGAGCCTGACATCGGGCTCGATCCCATAACGCCGGGATCACGCCCTGAGCCGAAGGCAGACGCTTAACCGCTGTGCCACCCAGGCACCCCAAACACATGCATTTCAGATCACCTCTGAAATGATGGTGTAGATCTGTATCTCTCTCTCGATATATGTATATATCAAGATATATGTGTATATATACATATGATGTGTGTGTGTGTGTGTGTATATATATATGGGAAACTGAAAATAAATGTATGTATTCAATGTTTTTGGAACAGGAGACTGGAAACCCTGGGTCCACATTTATTTTTTTTTTAATTTAAATTCAGTTAGCCAACATGAGAGCATTTGTTCTTCAGTAGGTAAGTGAAATGTAACCCATTAGGTTAGGGTTAGGGGTTAGTTCATCATTAGTTTCAGATAGAGTTCAGCTAATCATCAGTTGCATGTAACACATGTAACACCCAGTGCTCATCACACCACGTGCCCTCCTTCATGCCCGTCACCCAGTTACCCCATCCCCCCACCCAGGGTCCACATTTATGAGGACCAAAGTTCTGAATTAGATCATGAAGCATGACGTTATTCAATCAACAAAATTCGGGCTGTTAAACCCAAATAGGTAGGGGTGTGCTGGGCCCTTCTCATCAGTGCTGTGGTGCAGGGCTCACCACCCTGGCTTATTTCAGGTGTGGAACTTGAGGCTCCAGGAAACGGAGTGACCTGGTTGGGGCTACAGAGATATTCAAGGGCAGAGCCTAGTTTGAACCCATCTGGTTCCAGAACCTGTTCTCTCTTTTCACTTAACCGTGCGTTCCTCCCCTGCATCACATGAAGGTGAGCAGATGCAAGGGGTCTGGTCGGAAGGTGGGAATGGAAATCAGCAAATAGCTAAAGCCCGAGGCCCAGACTTCATATTCTTCGAAGAGGCTGCAAGGATTAGGCCAGCCTCTTAAAAGGCTATTTCTGGCATGGGGAAACCAAAGGATATAATTCACAATCCCTCCTCTCAAAAGGCCCATGATGGAGGTGGGGGGGGGGTCCTCACAGATCACTACAGTACTGGGGCACAGTGCTCTAGTAGACCCTCATGAACCATGGGGTTCCAGGGAGACCCCAACCTTGAGTCTCCAGCATTAAGCTTTAATCCACCTGTCTGATATCTCTGCTACCAATTACAAAACCATTTCTTCAATGAAGGGGAAAGAAAGGGGGATTCAGGAAGCCCTGGTGATGCAGAGACAGTGCTGAGTTAGCAGGAAGTCTGGGTTCAGCCTTCAAATACTCAGTCCCTTTAGTGAAAAGGTCAGCCAAACTTGCACACTCTGTGGATAAAAGCTCATCAAAAAGACTGTCTAATTGAACTGACATGTCCTCTGATACACTGTTCCACACCTCAGGGTGTCCTAGAATCCAGTCACAGATACTTTAAAGCAGTCATCTTGTCTACCTTTTACTTTTGGCAAGACTGTACCTAAGACCAATGGAGCTATATTTTGAGAAGCTTCACCTTGGTCATGTTCAAACATAAAAACAGTTGGTTCTGCTTTTTGACCTAATCTGAGAACATTTGTTCTTCAGTAGGTAAGTGAAACGTAACCCAGTTGAACCATGTGGCTGGACTATCCTTGCTTGCCATTCCCACTTCTAGCCAAGAAATCCAGGAAACAGCTACTAGATGACATGCCCTTCTATGTCTAATAGGATGAAGTGCATCCTAGGCTACAGAGGTGAAAACAAATGCTTTTTTAGCACATTCAGGTCAGAACTGTTTTGTTGGCTTTTTTATTGGTTTTGTTGGGAGGGTTTTCCTCACTAACTGGGCAAAAGAAAATTATAAGAACACCTTGCATCTAGGACTAGAAGGGGATCTGACGCCATTCCTCCCCTCTCCAGACTAAGGAAGCTGTGAAAATTCACAACCCCAGTGACATTTGGGCCTTGCTGAGCTGGGGTGTGGGGGAGAAGACTTCATAGGCCTGGGAAGAAGGGTTGGTAAAGAAATGTGTTAAAGAGTCTAAGGACTCACATGGGAAACTCTGCTGGCCTCTGGATATCCATGTGGAGATATCCCCAATGCCTGAGAAGTGATGTTCAGGCTGTCACAGAGTGTCAGGACAAAAATGGAAAAAATAGGAGGCATGCTGTTTGACCTTCTCCTCTCTGTGATCCTCCCTATGATTCTGTATGGCTGGGATTTTATTGTGAAGGTATTAAGGGAGGAACTATTTCAAATTTTCTATGTATCTGTGTGTGTGTTTGCATCAGGGACAATGCCATGTGCTCACCAGACCCACTGCTTTTCTTCCCGGGTACCCAATTTCCTAGCCCCCACCCTTCTTTCTGGCAAGGGCCATGTGGAACATAAGTCAATGGGTTATAAGCAGAAGTGATGTGCATCACCTGTAGCCCAGGCAATTAAGAGCAGAAGTGACTTCACACTCTTTCTCTTTTCTTCCCTCTCTGCTGGATACAGAGGATCCATTAGAAATTCTGGGGCCCTTGGGGATAACACAGCCACCAAATGGAAAGAGCCATGGTGTCACTGAAGGCAGCCCACTGAGCATCTGATTGGAGATGCTGAGGCTGCTGTTATAGCAGACAGCCTACCCTAAACAACATAGTCACACTTAAAAAAAAAAACAAAACCTCAAGATAGTCTTCTGTTAGCTTAATCCTGATGTCTCCTTCAGGATCATCAATTATCCATATGCTGAATCTCTGTTCTCTAAATTTTTCATTTTTCATTTCTCCTCTCGGTTTTATTATTGACACTTTCTTTGCATTCTGACAGTTTGTCATTATTCCCCACTTCTCCGATGTTCATTTAGTGAACTAGTATGGTTTTCATGGTTTTCACTAGTACGGAACATATTATCTGTGCCATGCTTTCCTTTACCTCCAGTTTCAGCTCAGCCCCTTCATGCTAGGCTGTTCTGACAACCTGTGGTTGTCCTCTCCTGTTTCTTAGAAGCCATGTCTTTTTGTACTAGATAAAGGAAGCCAAGCCACGTTCTGACATTTTTCTTTGGGTTCCTGTAGCAGGTTATTACAAGAAGCACGTGCTTCTCTGGAGTCTTCCAGATAATCTCTCTTCCTCTGAAGTGTCTTTTCTCAAGACACTTCTAATTGCTTTTTCCCTCCCTTTATTCTTAAATAAGATGTAGTCAAGTCCCCTAAGATACAATACATAGGGAAAATAGTTTCCAGCAAAATGTGATCAGGAAACCACATGTTTTCTGGAAATAGATGTGGTATACACACAATTAACAGTGACTTTTAATACCGTGTGGCCAATTTCTGTACTAGCTGACCATAGCGATTACCTTAATAATCAGTTCACATAAGATCAAAGATATAAAAGGATGATTATCAAGGAAAACAGCTCAATCCTGCATCCAGGTTATAAAAAATGGGTACTCCTTCAATCAAACTCATTTCTAGGTGATTGGTATATATAAGATTTTATTTATTTATTTGACAGAGTGAGAGACAGCCAGCGAGAGAAGGAGCACAAGCAGGGGGAGGAGAGGAAGAAGCAGGCTCTCAGCGGAGGAGCCTGATGTGGGGCTCGATCCCATAACGCCAGGATCACGCCCTGAGCCGAAGGCAGATGCTTAACCACTGTGCCACCCAGGCGCCCCTAGGTTATTGGTATATTAACATCAGACCTGAGGACATAAATACTTAGGTGAATCCACAAATCTTAAAATAGGACCTCCCACTTCATAATTTCCTGAGATCCCATAAAACTGATAAGATTTAGCAAGAAGGGAATGAAAGATAAGCATCTTGGCAACAACTTGAGGGCTATCAGATTCCGGAGACTCGGTCAGCTTCACTTTCAGGACATCTCCTGCTTGAAGAAATGATATGGGAGGCTAGTCACACAGGCAAGCACAAGGAAGACTTTTGATTCAGGCCTCAGAAGTGAAAGCAGAAAGATACAAGCCCAGGTATTGGTTTGATGGTGAGGGGTGAAAGTAAACATGGGAGTCACTATTTCTTCAAGTCTAAGACATCACTGATTGACATGCTATTATTTTCAGTGTTACTAGAAAAGGGAAACCACTGCCAGTTATAATTGTAAGTCATCATTAATTGGAAGACATCCCGATTTCAGAGATGTTGACATGTGGGGAAAATGTGTGCCTTAGAATTGATGAAGTATGGAAACCCAACTTAGAAGTTAGGTCACCAACTTTGGGATTGCTCTTCACATGTGGGTGGCAGGAAGCCAAGCTATGAGACAGGAGAAAGAAAGCCACGAGGCGTTAGGAGAGGCCCATGAACCCTGACTCAGAGTTTATCGGCAGAGGAGGTATGTTGGCTGCCAGTCCTGCTTCCACCAGGCAGTGACCCAATATCGGCAACAGCAAGACAGACTGATGTGCCCAACTGCCAAACATGTTTCACTCTGCGCACATCCGTGTCCTTCTGAGGAAGCATCTTCCTCCTGGTGAAAGAGGAGGATCACATATGTCATAAGGCTAGACCAGACTAGGATGAGAAGGCCAAAGCTCAAAAGACACGATGAGACAAAAATGGAGATGGACCCACTGCCTGGATTTCTGATTCACTGGGTGAATGAAAATCACCCCNACATATGTCATAAGGCTAGACCAGACTAGGATGAGAAGGCCAAAGCTCAAAAGACACGATGAGACAAAAATGAGATGGACCCACTGCCTGGATTTCTGATTCACTGAGTGAATGAAAATCACCCTGGCTGGAAGTGTTCTCCAGAGGGCCTAGCACATAGTAGGTGCTCAACAAATGCTAGTGCCCATCTCTTACAGCTTCTCTTTCAGAACCCTCCCAGATCTGCCATTGAGATCTGCCCTGCATTTTCTCAATATTGGGGGTAGACAGATTTGAAGCAAACAGAGGGAAAATCAACTATTGAGGGGTCAGGGGGAGTGGTAGATAACTAAGTAGAAGCCCAAAGCTGTCTCACCCAGGGAATTGGTTCCACCATACAGCCTTGTGGCTGGCTAAGAACCCAGACTCTGGACAGCATCAAGGGCCCAGGATCAAATCCCAGCTCTGCATCTGCCTAGCTGTGTATACTTGGGCAAATGAATTAATTTCTCTAAACCTCAGTTTCTTGATCTGTACAATGGAGAGAGGAATAGAATCTCCTCAGAGGATTATATGAAATAAGATATGAAATCATAGGGCCTAGTAAATAATATGGGCTCAATAAATGCTAGGTGCTACTATTAAATCATTCTTCCTGTGGTCTATTGACATTGTAACAATAGAATTTTTAAAAATTGCAGTCTGGAGTCCATCTTGCCAGCAAGCACACATCTGGGCTCACTGCCCCATCAAATGTTCTCAAGGGAATGTCAGTGCATCTGTGAAACTCAGCTTAATACAATTAGGCAGATTATAGTTGCTGCTGAATTTCTGTACTAAAGACACAGGTAGATTTTTGGCTGATAGGCAGTTTTCAATGGTGGGTTCCACTTTTCCACCCGATCAGGTAATCTAGAGAGTCCAGTGCTGTTACCATGCTCTTTGCATCACTGATGAGAATGCTTGGACTGGTTACAGGTTTTTCCAGCTAATTTCCTGACCCCCTTGACCTGGCTATTTATTATAGGCATAGAAAGCTGTGCCCAGCCATCTGACATGCTTATGTCTTGGGAAGGAAGGACTTCTGGCCCTTCCTGGCAGTCAAGCTTAGAATTCAAAAGAAAGGAGTGAGGTCTGGGAAAAATAGAAGTGGCAAAGAACTGCAGACCAAGGCAGACAATCATGAAGGGTATAAAGACAGCAAATACAGGGGGAGATCCCACTCCTCACCGCTCAAAACGAAGGCATTTAAAGCAAATTAAAGTTTCACATATGGTTAGTAAACAAACGGAATGTGTGAGCCCGAGACATGATACGTACTGAAAGTGTGTGTAGCCTCACTAAACATCCACCTAAAGATCTCTGATACTAAACACCCAGAAGGCATGTAGCCGGCACAAGCTGTCTCATGGGAAGGTGCACCTATACAGTGTTACATGAAAAAGGCTTTGGGGTGGAACAAATAATAGCTGAGCGGGCCCCCAACCTCCATACACTATAGGGTAGGGGCAGGACAGCTGCCCACACTCCATCTTTGCCTTCTTTGTGCCCAGCCTCTCCGGGAAGTGGGACAAAGGGCCCTGATGTCGTCTCTCTCCTGCACCTTTGAACCCTCTGTAATTTCAGAAACATATTACATAATTTCAGAAGCATTGTTATATGGCAAACCATGCAGATTCTAGCAAAGGCTGCCTGCCTGATTCGTATCCTGGGTTCACCTCTACTAGCTGTGAGATTTTAGGCAAGTTACTGAACCACCCCATGCCTCAGTTTCCTCATCTGTAAAGTGGGAATGGTAATTATGATAGCAATCCCAAAGGGTTGTTGCAGTCAAATGGATTCATCTATGAAAAACTCATAGGACAATATCTGTCATGGGAGACACGTTCAATAATGCTGCTATTGTTTGGCGGCTGTCAGCAGTATGAGTGAATCCAAACACCAAGCTGGACCAGCTGAGGAGGGTGAGCACCGGCACGGCATGCAGCTTGGAAGCACTGGAATGTTCCAAGGGGGTCTGTAGGAGGTTCAACAGTGGCACCTCAAAAAATATGTCCACGTCCTTACTCCCAGAACCTGAGAATGTGACCTAATTTGGAAAACGGATCTTACACGATGACATAAAGAATCTCAAGATGAAATCGTCCTAAATTATCCAGTGGGCCCCAAATCCCATTACTTATCCCTTAAGAGACACACAAATGAGATGGCCATGTGAAGACAGGCAGATATGGGAGTGATGTAGCCACAAATCAAGGAACACCAGAAGCTACCAGCAGCTGAAAGAAGCAAGGAAGGATTCTCCCTTAGAACCTTTGGAGGGGGCACAGCCCTGCTGACATCTTGATTTTGCGCTTCTGGCCTCCAGAACTATCTTAGGGCTACTCCGAACTTAATATGCATACGAATTGCTTGAGGAACTTGCTAATCTACAGGTTCTGATTCAGCAGGTGCCGGGTGAGACCTGAGATTCTGCATTTTTCAAAAATTCCTAAGTGATGCCATTGCTAATGGTCCACAGACCACGCTTTTGAGTAGCGAGGGTTTAAGAGCATATTGTCACCAGCAGCACCATGATGACAAAGGGGATACCTGGAACAAAAGGACAGAAGTTATAGATCCAATCAGCCACCACACTNCCGGAAGGGCCCCCCCCCCCCCAGCTGGAGGATAAAGAGCAGAAGCAAGTCACTGAGCTCTGGTGGCATGATTCCCTAGGCTCGGTCGATGCTTCTGAATTGAACAGCAGCTCACTGGGGCAGTACTAATGGGTTCTGACTGCTCCTGTTCATCACTCTTTAACAGGGTCAACCAAGAAGTGGTCTCATCCTTTTGGATGGGGAAAAAAAAGAAAAAAGAAAACAAAATAAGATTTCCTCATCCCTGGCTTATGGAGGGCCCAGAATAATTCCTAGGAGAATGGAAACTTTGGTGATAGTACTCCAGTTTCCTAATTTCAGTGAACTTGATGGAGACTTATATATCAATACTTTTGCCCTATTGGTTTTTTTTTTAAAGATTTTTTATTTATTTGACAGAGAGAGTGGGGAGAAACAGAGAGAGAGGGACAAGCAGACTCCATGCTGAGCACGGAGACCAACACCGGCTCGATCCATGACCCTGAGATCATGACCTGATCCGAAATCTAGAGTCAGATGCTTAACTGACTGAGCCATCCAGCACCCCTGCCCTATTGTTTTTATGGAGTGAAAAATGATTGGTCCAAAAAGGGAATGAGAACTTGCCTCTAATGTAGCCTGGGCTCCTGTGTGAGTAGACACTGAGCAGCTCAGGTTGGTCCACGAGAGAGGAGAGGCCACTGGTATGTCCCAGGATGTGGGTGGAAGTGGAGTAGCCTATCCACTAAAACAGCCTAGGTTTGAGGGGAAAAAAAAAAAAGGTGGTCCGCCAAGTGCAATGTAGGAATGGGCGGCAGATATAGATATCGCTTCTTGTTACAAAGAAAAACAAGAAGCCTGTTGAAAAGAAAAACACAAGCCCAGTGGAGTCACTTACGCTAGGCCAAGTCACCAAACCAGGGCTTACTACCTAATCTAACTGAGGTTTCAAACTCCCCCCAGAAATGTTGTCTTAACTGGCCAGTCAGGAATTTTCTGGTCTGCGGCAGTGATGTAATCTGTCACATGGACCCTCTCCTGGTCCCAAAGGAAGATGAGGTCTACCACCTAATAAGACTCCCTGTTCTGCCCCCTAAGGGAATGTGACCTTGCCTGAAACAATCCTTTCTATTCTTTTGCTAATTGTCCTGCCCCTGTTCTGCCTATAAAACCCTACCACTTTGTACAACTCCTCCAAACTCCTATTTGCTAAACGGGATGTTGCCTAATTCATGAATCACTGAATAAATCCAATTTGATCTTTACATTTACTCAGATCAATCTTGTTTTTTAACAGCCTGAATTCTCACTACTTTCATTTTCCACGGATCTCTTTCTCCAGCGCCCCTCCTGCAATCCAATCTACATATATGGTTTTATCTCTAAAAGGCTTCACAAAACCACCCACGATTCCCCATTGTCTATGGCCAAGATAGCCATGAGACTTCAGCAGAACACGTACCAACTCCTATGGACTGGTGGCACTGACTTAAGGGAGCTCCAGTCCTCCTCTGCATTCAGTCTGAAAGAAGGAGATTAATTTTCTGGGTCAGCCATGGGCTCAGGGCAGGGGGAGTGGCACCAAGCCATTTCTTCCCGAACAACAGGATAAAGTCATCTTGGCTCTCAAGTTCCTTAAGCTAGCTCTTCCTCCAGTCTTCCTCTGCATCAAATGCCCACCCCCAGACAGACAGGACCACCCTCTACCCCACATCAGCCCCCAGCTCTCCTCTTCCCCTGGTCAAGTTCTTTCCATTCTCCAGCACCTAGTTCTCTCCCTCTTCTTGGCTCTGGCACCTCTCATTTGCCACCAAACTGGCATCTTTTCCTATTACTCATCCCTGTATATGAGTCAGGACAAAAATGATTAATGCATGAGTGTTCCCAGCTTCTCCCTTCCCCACAGCCTCTTCTCCCTATACTCCAAGAAGAGCTCACCTTGCCTCATTGGGTTTTTTTTGGGCTTCAAGAAGTGGAATCAACAGGGAAGGGAGCTGGGAGAGAATAAGAGGAAGGACCTTCAAGGAAGCAGGTCTTGTGTTGAGAGAGGAGCAGCAATATGTTCTGTGAGGGCAGCGGGCAGCAGAGAACAGTGGATTTATAGGAGTTGCTGTGGTCTACACACTCCCCATTTCATAGTCAAGAAATGCAAAACCATGAGTTATCACAAAGGGCTTCTGATTATTTAAATCTGTCCTTGAGGTCACAGAGGCACACTAGCCTGAACCTCATGGGACATGGCTGCGTAAGTATCCCCTATGGCTTGAGGGGCCATTCCAGTGCCTGTCTGCTAGGGTCCGGGGCAGATTCCAGAGTGGCAGTGTCAGGCAGGCCCTGAAGGCTCACCCAACATCCTCACTTCACAGATACAGAGCCTGAAGCCCAAAGAAAGGGGGCCGGAGCCCTTCGAATTCCACTGGAGCTAAAATGCCTGTGTGAGCAGCATGTCCTGAGCTGACAGCACAGTGTGACTGCCAATACCCCTTTCCTTCCTTCCTCCTTCAGGAGGAGGTAGCTTAGGTGAGGGGTATCAAACCAATCCAGTTTGACAGGTATTGATTGAAGACACGCTATGAAAAAGTGCTTTGTACAAAAATATGTCAAACATTCTAGAAAAGCCTGCTATGGACACTGACCTGCTGTGAATTATTTTATGGTGGGAAGCACCATTTTGCACAGACAGTAATCTTCCTTGATCATGGGTGAGACCCTGACCTCTTTGCCTTTGGGTCAGCTTTCCACTCACAAGTATGACCCCTCTCCTATCTCCTCTTTCTCATCCTCTCCTACACTTGTACCTTCTCCTTCTTCCCTCATCCACAAACACCATCCCTGAAGCTTGCCTCATCTTCCCAGCATAGAGGCTAGTCCAGTGCAGAACATGCTAGGTGTACCTTGGGAATGTTCGTTTCTGATGGTGGGAGTAGGGGAGTCTCATTAAAGACCACTCTGGCCTTATTGGCCTGATGTGCCCATTGGCAAACCCTCAAGGACACATTTAATGTCTGGCTCTCATTGAATGTCAGAATTACAGGGGACTCTGAAAGCAACCTGGCCTGGGTTGCTCCCGGTGATTAATTGGTCAGGCTTCCCTGCTGACCATGGCAGGCTCCATGTCAGCTGGCTTCCTGCTGGGTTGGGGGCAATAGGAGGCACCAATCCAAGATGGAGGGAAGATGCCAGGGCATTTCTTCTCTCCCTCTCTGCTTCATGTGGCATCTCCTTCATGGCTCCAGTTCCCACCTGAGAGGCCTACCATGTTCCAGCTTCCACAGAGTGAGTGACCCTAGCCCCAGGGCTGGGATAACACCACCTCCCCACTTTTCTCTCCAGCCTCCTTCCTGGAGGAAGTGACTTCCTGCTGGGGTTGATCTCTGGGCTACCTCCCTGTGACCTGTTTCACTTCCTCCATTACCTGTGTGAATGTCCTGCATTAAATGTCCTCTGCTGAGATACTTAGAGAAGTTTCTATTTTCCTTATTAGAGCCTGACTGATACACTGATACACAGCCCAACTCCCCACCTCCCTTCATCAAACCTGTGAGAAAACTGAGGCCAAGAAAGTGTGATTTGTCCAAAGAAAGACTCAGTGATACTTTGTGGTCAGTGCCTGGCCTGGGTTTCCTGGCTCTGCCCTCCTCCTCTCTGCAGAAAATGTCAGAGAATGCTTGATTTTCGTTTAAGCCAAAAGAGTTGCAAATCATTGAGATCCACTCTGGCTCTGCCCTCCTCCTCTCTGCAGAAAATGTCAGGGAATTCTTGATTTTCATTTAAGCCAAAAGAGTTGCAAATCATTGAGATCAACAAATTTGCAATACGTGACTTCTAAGGCATAACCATAGTCCTTTCATATGTCCTCTGGACATGAGGAGTGATTCAAACCTTTGCTCTTAGAGATGGAGGCACATCAATTAGGGCAGCCAGGCTGTAACCACAGCCAGTCACCACAGGCTTCTGTGCCTCAGTTTCTACATCTAAGGAAAGAAAGGTAACACAAAATTATCCTTTCCAGAAGCATTTAAACAGTTCTCTTAGTATTTGCAGCAAGATTCAACTCCTTAGATTTTGGACCAGATGGATTCTCAACTTTGCAAAGTAGGTTTAACTTAATAGTTATTTAAATACACCACATATTTTAAACACACAGTGCTTCTGCTAATTAACACTTCATAATTTCTCGAGAGTCCCATAGGCAATTGGTACTATTTGTAACTGGCGAAAGATTGTGTCACGAAAATGAATCCTATTTCTTTCCTGAATTGCAGCCCTGGGATAGTACATGTGAACGATCTTGTCTCTCCCACCTCATGTAAATGAAGTGTTAGGACAAGACGAGGGTGACTCCCCTGATGTTGGATGATAGGGACATGTGAGCAGAGCACCACCTTGGGCGCTTCAAGCTCTGATGTTCTTCCAAAGGGCCAATGAGCCAAGGTTGCTTACATAGACGCACATAAGCTAAACAGTGACCTAATAAGAAGTCATGGACATATACACACACACAGCACTTGTAAGGAAAAGCCAGTCAGTAGAGCAAGATGACCCCAATCTATATGAATCTGACAGACAAGGCAAACAAAGCCACAGGTGCAGAGCGGGGCTGGTGGCACTTGGCCCCCAAATCTTACCAGGCTGCCTAAACATCCTCACCCAGCCCTCTGTGCCTGAAGTTCAATCATTTAGAGGTTTATTAGACTAATGTCTCCTGCCTTTAAAGGCCAGCACTCCTGGAAGAATTGACCAAATATTTGTTAATCCCTTTCTACATCAGTGTGACCAAATGAGACAGCTGTCTTCCTGGAGCTTTGTAGACGTCAGGGGCTGATGGGTCAGGGAACAGAAGGGAACATGCAGCACTTCAGGTGATGCAATGGGAAGATGCGGGCTGCCTTACTTTATTGTTACAGGGACCCTGGGCACCTGAGAAGTCAAGGAAAGGTGTTTTTAGGGGTTGATTGGGCACCAATGGGGGAGGGAGGAAGGAACATCTACTTACCCAGGGTTCTGCCTAGAATGACCCTACCTGCACCTTCTCCCACTCTCCAACCCAGTACAGCCTCAGGATCACTTTTTCTTTGGGGGAAGAAGGAGACATGAACAAAAGGTTACAATGAGGCAGAAGAGACTGAGTGTAACTGGGGAAAAGCTCATTGTGTGGAACTTATTTTCTGGAAATTCTAAAAATAACAAAGAACTAGAATAGGCTTTCACTTATCACTAAACGGGATGTTCAAAGAGGGAAGGGCCTTGTCTGATTGTGTTCATCACTGTATCCCCAGCATCTAGAATAATGCCTGAAAGATAAGAGGGGCTCAATAGGAACTAGTTGAATGAGTGAGGTGGCACAGACCAACATGCAATGATGACAACTCCAGGCCCTTCCAGTGGCATTTCTGATGGCCCACTGACCATTGTGGCTGCACAGCTCTCTCTGGAGTTATGGATGGGCCCCTGGGGGAAAGGGAAACCCCTCTGCAGTTCCCTACAGCTATGTATGCTGAGCTCTGCAGGCTTTCTGCTGCTCCCCCGGGTCACTGCCTTCATCAGGCAGCATCTGCTGAATGGCCAGCCCACATGTCACAGCAAGCAATGGGGGCATCTTCCCTGCTGATGCCCACGGCAAGAGGTAGATGCTGCACCAACCAACCTTCAACGTCTCTCAACCAGACCTTTCTGCCCTTCAATAGGCAGCAGGCTCTGCACCCATAGAGACTGAAGGGAAACTCTGTGGGGTATTTTCTGCCCTTCATTTTGGAGGCACCACAGGCAAAATGAAACTGCTGATATTCTGTCAGCCCCAATGTCCCAAGATGATGTTTATCTTTTCAGTCTTCCCTCCCCCTCCCTGCCATGAGGTTCAGAGGATTAAGTGCTACATGTAGCAGATAAGAATCTAGCCAAGATTCTGTAGGAAGATAGAACAAAGTAAGTAATTTCTAACCAAACCATGAAGTGGTACAAAAATATATAATAGGAGGCCTACAGATCTTTGTAATTTCCAAAACCATTTGTCAACCAATTAAAACAGCACCAGGTTTAGCCAGTGGCACTCCTACCTAAAAAACAGCTACAAAAATCCAGCTTCACATGGAACCTCCTTGCAAAATTCTAGGTTCATAGTAAGTCTTCAAATTCTTTTTTTTTTTAAGATTTTATTTATTTATTTGACAGAGAGAGAGACAGCCAGCGAGAGAGGGAACACAAGCAGGGGGAGTGGGAGAGGAAGAGGCAGGCTCCCAGTGGAGGAGCCTGATGCGGCGCTCTGATCCCATAACGCCAGGATCACGCCCTGAGCCGAAGGCAGACGCCCAACGACTGAGCCACCCAGGCGCCCCAAGTCTTCAAATTCTATCTGATTGAGCAACATTTGAATGCCGTGTATATCAGGACCAATTGAGGTCATATACAAATAAAACAAAGCTTTCCTGACCCATGGATAGACACTTGAACAATATACCATACTGAGAAACCACAGCCCTAAGTGGGCACTCCAGGAGCTGTATCCTGGGGAACGAGCCCTGGACAGACTCAAGAGCCAGAGGTCTGGTCCTAGATCTCCAACTTGCTCTGTGATCAAAGCAAGCCACTCAACATCTCTGGGCTTCTGGGCGTCTGTAAAATAAAGTGAGGAATAAGGCAGCCTCTGGAATTCCTTCCAGTACAGAGATGCTCTTTTACTGAGAGTCTGTGACTTGACTGGCTCCAGTGGTGTCTCTTCTTGGTCCACATGGGGGAAGGGGTGAGGTGGGCTCTCCCTCTCCCTGGTCATCCTCAGCTGGCCCTCAGAGATGTAGGAAGTGTGGGTGGAGAAGAGGATCTGGTGGCATCCACAGAGTAGCAAGGTCCTAGGGACAAGGAGGTTGCCTCTAAACAAAGAACTCAGCCTAGGAATTCTCCGGCAAGGGGAGCCTTTGCCTGGGGGCGTCAAGGTCTTTCCTTTGGAGAGATGAAAGGAACAAAGGAACTTGTAGAGGGCTTTCGAATGCCACAGCTCATCCCTTGGTTACTGAGACTGGGGGCGTGCAAGAGCTAAGTTTGAGTAATAGTGCTTTGAGGGGCGCCTGGGTGGCACAGCGGTTAAGCGTCTGCCTTCGGCTCAGGGCGTGATCCCGGCGTTATGGGATCGAGCCCCACGTCAGGCTCCTCTGCTGTGAGCCTGCTTCTTCCTCTCCCACTCCCCCTGCTTGTTCCCTCTCTCACTGGCTGTCTCTATCTCTGTCAAATAAATAAATAAATAAAATCTTAAAAAAAAAAATAGTGCTTTGAACTTCACAAGAGGAAAGAGTCACCAAAAACATCTCATGGAAAAGGTACAGTGTTCTGGCCCCCAGCTGTCTGTTCGTGCATCTGTCAGAACTGGCCTTCCTCTGCTAATTAATTCCCATCTCATCAGTTACTCTTGGCACATAAGTCCTGCTCACGATTTCCCATCTAAATTACCTAGCATTCAAGAATGCTGTGCACTGACACAGACACACAGAAAGTAAGACAGATTTGAACAAATTAGTTGCTTTATAAGCTCAGGGTCCAAGGGCCATCTTTATCAAATCTACCACAGGCTACAATTTTGCAGATCTTTTTCCTGTGTTTTCTGGCAGCAGATGTTGCTTCTTGCAGGAGACATGAAATCACTGCTGGCATATCTTCTCCCCTGTGATCTGTAGGCTGCTTTTTAAGGAGCCTTTAATAATGCATACAAAGGAAGGGTAGTGCATGAATTCAACACCAAACCGCTACCAAGACATGCTGCCTTGAAATCAGGCCTGGTGGGCAAAGCAAATGGATCAGCTTTTTTTCCTTTTAATTTAAATTCAATTAGCCAACATATAGTACATCATTAATTTCAGATGTAGAGTTCAGTAATTTATCAGTTGCATATAACACCCAGTGCTCATCACATCACCTGCCCTCCTTCACGCCCATCACCCAGTTACCCCATTCCCCCACGCAATTCCCCTCCAGCAACCCTCAGTTCATGTCCCATAGTTAAGGGTTGCTTGTGGTTTGTCTCCCTCTCTGATTTCTTCCCATTCAGTTTTCCCTCTCTTCCCCTATGTGCCTCTTTACTGTTTCTTATATTCCACATATGAGTGAAACCATATGAAAATCATCTTTCTCTGATTGACTTATTTCGCTCAGCATAATACCCTCCAGTTCCATCCAGATTGATGTAAATGGTAAGATTTCATCCTTGCTGATGGCTGGGTAAATATTCAAATGGATCAGCTTTTAGCCTGAATCTTCTGGTTTTCATCAGGAAAGGGTTTGGATCCCAAAGCTTTTTCTGAGGATGCCATATGACAAGTGCAGCTTTGAGCCAACATCAGCTTGTCGAGTGCTGATTTTCATTACCTCCCAGCTGCCTGGCCACACAAATCACTTCTAGCTAAAGAAGGAAAAAATGCTTTTCATTTAGCCGTCAAGAGTGCTAGGGCTAAGTACATATTTGACTGACATCTTAAAACATGTTATCAAAAAGGTGTTGCAGGTCTGGTAAAATATGTCAAGAATCAGAAGCAATACAGTGGAAAGGAAGGGAAGGTTCTATGTTTGGATTGTCGATGTGTAGATTACATAACTGATGTCACTGTGCCACCTGGGAAGTTTATAATATTTTTAAAATACAGTAAGAGTTGGCGAGTTTTCAGAAATGGGTTGCTGCACTGATAAAGAAAGGACCTCCTTTCTTGTCCCCAAGTCCCAGTGCTTTCCACAGACACACAAAGCCCACCCCCAGGAGCAGATGAGCAGACTTCATTTCTGTTGTCAAGGAAACCAGTCTGTTCTTAGCTCTAGAATTAGAAAGCCTGGGCCTGGCCTCAGCAGTGCCTTCTGCTCACTTCTCAACAGGGCCCGCCATCTCTTCCCCACTGGGGACACTGAAGACTATGACACAAAATCACTAGCCCTGGCCAGGGGAGTGGGGGCTCCTTCCACAGCCCAAATCAACCCAGCAGACAGGTACCCAGCCCACACGGACAAATCCACGGGGGGGAGAAACGAGTTCATCCACACAGAAAGGGAGAGGACAATTGACAAGGGACAAGCGATTGACCCACGTTATTGGGAATGGCTTAGGGAAGTAGGATTGACCATCCAATGCCACCCAGCACTTCTCCCTCCAAAACATCCACCCCCACATTTCTCCAAATGGGAGAGTCTGCCCACTGGCATCCACCCATGGTTCAAACCTGGTGCTCTATCTGAGGCAGGAAGTAGGGCCCAGGGAAGCCTTTTGGGGTGAAGGGTCTGGGTAAATGTTCCCCTGTTTGGGAGGGGGCATTGGGGAGTTGGGGGTGGGACAGGGATCTGGGGAGAAGGAGAGAGGAGAACCCCAACATTATTACCACCAGGGAAGTGGGAGTCTGAGATGGGACAGAAATAGAGAAAGACAGAGTGAACTGCCTGCTGGCAGCAGAGGGAAAATGATGACAGGTACCTTTGGGGATATGTTCTGTGAAAACCAAGCATGGGGAATAAATTAAAGGGGAATAAATTGAAGGGATACATGTTAAGGACAGTCTTGCCCAGGAAACAGCCCATGTGCTTGATCCTCTGAACTCCCTGAGCCAACATTGTCAGTACTCATTTCAGAAGTGAGCACCCTTTACCTTGCATTATACATATTTGGATACATGCTTTATCTGTCCTTTTGAACCAAGAGTTCTACAGATCCATTTCTTTTCTTTTTTTTTTTTTAAGATTTTATTTATTCGACAGAGATAGAGACAGCCAGCGAGAGAGGCAACACAGCTGGGGGAGTGGGAGAGGAAGAAGCAGGCTCTCAGCAGAGGAGCCTGACGTGGGGATCGATCCCAGAATGCCGGGATCACGCCCTGAGCAGAAGGCAGACGCTTAACCGCTGTGCCACCCAGGCTCCCCTACAGATCCATTTCTGACCCAACTCTCTCTCCTCCACAGCCCTGGAAAAACCACTTGCACATACGAGGCCTGATGGGGGTCTGCTGAGTTTTCACAAATACATGCTTGTTCTAGACACTGTGAAATCACCTACAGAAACTGCTCACAATTTTGAAGTGATTATGAGAAAGAATTTTAAGATTTTCAACTCTCGAGTTCAGAAAGTATTAGTTAGGTTTTTATCTCCTGCAGTGCTTTATCTGACTCTCCCAATGATTGCGACTGTCTTATTATAATTAGTAATACCACTGAGGAGGAGGATGACCCTTGTCGGCACAGGGAAGCTACAGTGAGACACCTGACAGAGAAATGGGGAATTAAGTGTGCTCTCTGAATTTAAACCCTAAGAGTGCACACAGTGCTGGGGGCAGATGGACTTAATAATTAACTGAAAGAGGAACTGAGTCCTTGTCCAGTAGGAGTGGACTTTAATCTGACTGTGTCATTGCACACCCATGTCAGTCCTGGGGTATGGCACAGTCCTGGGGACATGGTTCCTGCAACACAAAGCTTAAAATACCTCGCATCCTTTGCTTGGATTTCTCAAGCACCAGGAAGAATAGAGTCTCCAGCAGTACTTTTTAAAATCTCCCTTTTCCTCTCCGATTCACTACACTCACACACACAGCTACCACAGGCCTTTCCTCCCAAGTCTCAACCTCCCCACTGCCCAAAACTCCTCTTTTGCCCCAGCCAGCTCTACCTTAGTTCTCCTCCTTTCCCCTTACTCTTTCTCTGACAGCCTTAACCTTATTATGCAAGTTAAACCTCATTCAATTTGTCTTTCCTTTCTCCTACCCTGCCCACCTTTCCTTCCAAGCCCTGTCTCTCTTCCCCCACTTTCCACCCCAGAAGCCAGGAGAACAGGCTTAATTAGGCAGTCATGCCTCTCCCCCTCAGGAGGGTCGCACAGGGCAAGGGAAGAAGCTGTGTACACAAACCAGAGTCTTCTTCAACTGTCAAGGGAGCAGAAATGTTGAGAACAATCAGATAGATGGTAATGACTTCTGCCCCATCCCCTAAAGAAAGACTGTGTCCAGAGGAAGGAGAACAGGACAGGCATGAAGGCATAATCGAGGGTCACAGAGCAACAGTTGGATGCTGGATTAAAGGGTGGGCCATCTGGGCAGGAGCCTGGAGCACTAATTATTAAGCCGCACTAAAATATCCTTGGCACAAGTTAACACTAGTTTATATAGGAATATACTGTCAGTTAACCACTTTTTCATAGAAACAACACGTACCAGCTGAGGTTTCTATGCCAGACTCCTCACATTATGGTGAAATTTAAACTGGTTCTGCTCCCAATGAGTAGACAGAAAACTTATGACAGCTCCTTGACTGTGCTGACCTACAATTTTCAAGTATTTTTGCAAAATGCCCCTCTAGGCTTCATGATACAAGCTTAACAGTCCCCTGAGGTCTGTCACCACATTCAGCTGAAATTTCTAAACAAATAAGACAAGATAGAGTGGATGTACTGAGATAAGTTATTTCGCTTATATAATGTCTAGAACTCATCATATGCCTTTCAAGCTGCCTAGTTCAGAAAATCTTACCAAGACTTTCTTTACTTTAAACATGTAAAGATCTACTTCTCCCCACTCTTGCTTTAAAAAAAAAAAAAGTTGAATGAAATATTTAAATAATATCAGGGGCACCTGGGTGGCTCAGTCCATTAAGTGGCTGCCTTTGGCTCAGGTCATGATCCCAGGGTCCTGGGATTGAGCCCCATATCGGGGCTCCCTGATTAGTGGGAGTCTCTTTCTCCCTTTGCTCTTCCCCCTGCTTGTGCTCTCTCTCTCTCAAATAAATAAATAAAACCTGTAAAAAAAAATACTTAAATAATATCAGCCGGAGAAAAGCAGAATCATTTAGCCTACCTAGTATGCTCATAAAGGCACAATTCAGGAGAGAAAGATCATCCCTATTTTAAAAAGGATACTTCAGGCTTGATACTATTTTGAAACATTTAATTCATCCAAGCTGTGTTCTGATTCCATCTCCCTATGAATTCTTCTGTGATTCAGATTCTCACATCCATGTGAGCCCCAAAGAGAGCAAGTTCTGGCAAACATACCATAGATTGCCTCCGATCTTCACTACCATTCTTTAGAGTGGAAATTATTATCCCCATTTTACAGAAAAGGAAACCGAGCCCCAGAGCATTTAAGTTTCTCAGAAACACACAGCTAATAAGTGGCTGAGCTGAACACTAGCCCTGGGTTCATCTGATTCCAAAGCCCAGGGTACCAAGAAGCATGGAATTATTTCTATAGCTTGTTTATTTAAAAAGAAAATTAAACACTACTTGAGAGAGACTTACTTATAAATGAAAACAAAAATCTGGTCATGGATGACCAGAAATGTTTTAAATGATTACAAATATTATGAGACATTCCAATTGAGGACCGTGTCTACCTAGTGATCCATTACTCACTCTCCTCCAACTTTTCACTAAAACCCCATGTTGACTCACACACCAAATCAGATCATAACTCATAAAGACTCCAGAAGCAAAGACTGACAATTAGACTAGAGCCAGAACAACAGATGAACATTTACTCATCACAAGACCTATGAGACTGAAAGGAGAGGCACAAATAGTGACTGACACCGGCGCTTGTCTTTGTCATTTAGAGGAGAGAAAGCCCATCAGATAGAAGGTGACACCTTATTCCTCCCGCACTGCCTGCCTCCTGGCTCTGTACTCTCCAAAAAATTTAGCAACCTTCCCACTGTGATGTGGAAGCTGTTCCTTGAGTGGCCAGAGCCATTTCACACATATCATCACTGTGAACATCTCTCATGCTACATCTGTCCCAGGACTGCAGTCTTAGTCAAGCAACATGGCCAGGGACAGACATGGATTACAATACTATGTTGCAACCAGGGATTTGAAGACACAAGTAAGAAGTGACTCTAATACGGTATGTGTGGGAATCAGACAAAATCTACCTCTAAGCTACTTATAAAAAGATATATGTATGTCATTCAACATGATTAATAATTATTAGCTATCCAGGAAAAAATGAATGTAAACAAACAATGGGTTATAATAGTTATATCAAAGACAACAAAATTCAAGGTAAAAACCTCTAGATAAAGCAAAGATTATTTTTATATGTGAAGAGAGTAATTCCCACAATGAAAATAACATATTGAACAATTGATGTTATGCACCAAATAACATAGTATTGGACTATATATATGCATTTTGATATATACATATATACATATATATTTATTATATATGCATACATATGTGTTTTATATGTGTGTGTGTGTGTATACACACACACGTATATATCGAAAAACAGTTGAGAACTGGTAAGAAAATAACAAGATCCAAATGATAATGGATGCCATTAATATATTTCTCTGTTCATAACAAATTAAAGAGGTTAAAAAAGTGAGGGGAGGGTACAAAAGCCTGAATGGGTTGATCGATTAGACTTAAATGTATCCCTTGATACTCACCTTCTCACAATACAAACTCAGGAACCAATAGGTTTGGGTGACAAGATGTATGCTGAACATTAACATTATAGAAAGCAAATCCACTGCAAGCAGGAGCAGGGCAAAATGCCGCTAAAACAAACAGTCCAGAAAAACATTTCTTCATTCTAGGAGAAGCATCATTTATCTTGAGTGAGAGTGGGGGTTTTATGGTTTCTTTTGTTTTTTGTGTGTTTTGGGTCTAAGAATTTTTTTGATGGGCCTCTTAGGAAATGAAAATTGAGGGGCACCTGGGTGGCTCAGATGGTTAAGTGTCTGTCTTCAGCTCAGGTCGTGATCCCAGGGTCCCAGGATTGAGCCCTGCATCTGGTTCCCTGCTCAGCAGGGAGTCTGCTTCTCCCTTTCCCTCTGCCGCTCCCCCAGCTTGTGCTCTCCCCTCTCTCTCAAATAAATAAATAAACAAACAAATAAAACCTTTTTAAAAAATGAAAAATGAATTCCTGCCTCTGTTACTGTGAAATTAGAAATATATATACTAGTCTCTGCCCCCAGTTCCTGACACACAGCTCCTAAAACCCTTGGAATTTTCTGGATTATAGGAGCATCTTTTGTTCTAACGAGGTGACTCTTGGCGGGCTTTAGGATGGGGGTTAGTCAGAAAGACCAAGGTATGATTAGAAGTCTAGAACTTTCAGTCCTATCTCCCATCTTCCATCTCGGAGAGAGGAGCTGGAAATTGAGCTAATAATTGATCGTGTCTATGCGATGAAGCTGCATAAAAATCCCTAAAATACAGGATTTGGAGAGCTTCCAGGTCGGTGAATGGATCCATATGCTAGGAGAGTGGCTTAGCCCAACTCCACAGGGACAGAAGTTCCGTGCTTGAGACCCTCCAGACCTCACTCTATGTACCTCTTCATCTGACTGTTCAGCCGTATCCTGTATCATATCTTCTATTATATAATAAACCAGTCGATGTAAGTAACTCCCTAAATTCTGTGAGTTGTTCTAGCAAAATATTAAACCCAAAGAGGGTGGGGGATCTCCTGATTTATAGCCTATCAGTCAGAAGTATGCAGAGGCCCGAGCTTGCCACTGACAACTTAAGTGCGTGTAGTCTTGTGGGACTGAGCCCTTAACCTGTTGTATCTGATGATCACTCCAGATAGTAGGTCAGAATTGAATTGAATTATTCTGGTATTATGGAAGTGGTCAGTGTAAAAAAAACAAACAAACAAACAAACAAAAAAACCAAACCTACACATTTCATGTCAGAAACATTGTGGGTAAAGGAAACAAGTACCTTTTACTTATCAGCCTTGATGTGGAAGAAGATGGGGAAACAAAGGGATAAATTGCCTTGCAGGAAGAGTAACAACAACAAAAAAATCAGAAGTGGGGGGTGCCTGATGGCTCAGTCGGTGAAATATCTGCCTTTGGCTCAGGTCATGATCCTGGGGTCCTGGGATCGAGCCCCGCATCGGGCTCCCTGCTCAGCGGGGAATCTGCTTCTCCCTCTGCCACTGCCCCCACTCACACTCTCTCTCTCCCAAATAAATAAATAAAACCTTTAAAAAAAATCAGAAGTGGTGCACCAACAGCAAATGGGGAATGATGGGAGGTGCAAGAATAGGCAGGTGCACTGGGACAAGAACATGGCAAAGAACAGGAGCCTACAGACAGAAACGGACAATGAAAAATTCCCTGTGATGGAGAACAGCCAATAAATTTCAAAAATCACTGATGCTGAATTGAATTTAAAAGTTGTTTCCAGCCCTATACTATAAATACCTTCTGTGTGCCTAATCCTTTGGTTAGAAGTCTGAGACGCAGAACAGCCTTGTGTTAGTGGTGCTTTGGGAGAATAAAAGAGAAAGGACCGTGTTTAGTGAGGGCAAATGTATTAACAAAGAGGGCAGCTCCTCGGGGAGGCAAGCTGTCAAGTATGACGGACACTCCTGTTCACCAGTATGTTTCCTCTCTACTTTCGGGGATAGAAGAGGATAATAATTTCCCACCCACTTCCAGCTCGGCACTGCCTATGTCTTCCTGTGATCAATGAAATATGAACAGAAGCTCATCTGGGAAGAAGCATTTTAGAACCCATCCTCCTGCTGCAGTCACCAGCAATCTCCAGATGGTGACAACTCCATCAGCTTAAGTCTCTAAGTAAGGGAGCCATAGGACAGGTTCCCCCACCCCTCAAAAAAAAGCCAACTCCAAAGACATGCAGCAGGAACAAGACTTTAATCTCTGTTGTGTTCATCCACTGAGGTCACGGAGGGGCTTGATACTGCAGCGTACCAGGTCATAACAGACAGTCTGAACAAGGTCATGGTCAGAAGCACCAATAATATAGACTAAGAGGAGGACCAAGAAACGCAAGTTTCCCCACCCAAAATGTCTTGGGGAATCTACAAAAGGCATGGACCTTCCTACAGTTTGTGGAATAGAGGTTTGAGCCTTTTCGATTACATATTAAATGAAAGGTAAATTGCATATAAAAAATGGGCTGGAGGTCTTAGAGACATTTGGATTACACATTGATGGGACATTTATAAAAATTTATTATAAATCAGGACACAAAGCAATCTCCAATAAATCCTAAAAATTGAGAAAGGCATATTCTCTGACCACAAAACATTAAAACTAGGTAATGCATTTTTAAGGACAAAAAACCACCACCGAGAAATCTTAAAACGCTCCCCTAAATAACATCTGTTTACAAAGGAAAACTAAACTGCAATTGCATATCATTTAGAAAACAACAAAAAGAACACTATATATCAACAATCAGTGGCTACGGCCAGAGCCACATTTAGAAACAAACTTATAGCCTTTAACGTTTTTATTAACAAGAATGAAAATAAAATAAGCATTCAACTTTAAAAGTTAGAGAGACAGGAGTGCCTGGGTAGCTCAGGTGGTTAAGGATCTGTCTTTGTCTCAGGTCATGATCCCACGGTCCTGAGATAGAGCCAGGCTCCCTGCTCATGGGGGAGTCTGTTTCTCCCTCTGCCCCTCTCCCGCACGTCAGCTCGTGTGTGCACACGCTCTCTTTCTCAAATAAATAAAATCTTTTTTAAAAAAGTTAGAAAGAATAAGTTTAAGGAAAGAAGAAGGGAATTAAGATAATAAAATTAATGAAACAATTAAATAATCCAAGAGCTGGTTATAAATAAATAGACATATTTTTAGCAACTCCATAAAGACGATACATGAAATTGGGAATGGGAACCTATCAGTTTACAGAGAGGAAACAAAAATCTATGAGGACAGGAACCAAGCCAGCCCAACAAATGGGGCTACGGGAAGTACTGAGGGGAGAGAGGAATATGTGATGTTACTCAGCAATGACCTTGTTTTGGAAAATGGCTGCCTGTTTGTGTTCAGTGTTAGGATTTAATCTGGCAACTTCCAGGGACAGTCATATTTTCAACAAGCTTCGTGCATAATGAGCCTATGAGAAGCACAAATACTCAACATAGATAAGAATCCAATTCTGCTTTGCAGTTGTTGGGAGGGAAGGAACAGATCATGGTCATGACTGCTTCACGGCGCATCAGCACATATCACACGGCCCCGGATCTGGACAGTCGCCTCGCCCTAGTACCAGCTCACAAAGTACTACTAGTTATTGGAGAGGTGGGAGGGAGCCACAGTCACTAGGGGAGCAAGCTGACCCCAAGATGCAATACACGAGGACGTGTTAAACTTCTGTAGGTGGTGATGATCGAGGCCTTCCCTCTCCTTTCAGGGCCGGGTCAAGAGCCTCCTCCAGTTGAGTCCTTTCTTAAATCTAACTGGGAAGCGTGGGCCCTAATGTAGACTATGGACTTTGGGTGATAATGTGTCAGTGTTGATTCATCAATTATAACACATGCACCATTCTTGTAGGGGATGTTGAGCAGGTGTGGGGACAGGGGGCACATGGAAAACTTCTGTACCTTCAGCTCAGTTTTGATGTGAACTTAAAAATGCTCTAAAAAAATTCTATTACAAAAATCTAACTATCATTTGCAGGTCTGACTAGGCAACCACCCCCTATTGCCCTCCTTTGGCATTTACTGGCTTTCTCTCTCTCTTTTCTTTCTTTCTTTTTTTTTTTTTTTAAACATTTTTTTTTTTAAAGATTGTTTATTTATTTATTTGACAGAGATAGACAGCCAGGGAGAGAGGGAACACAAGCAGGGGGAGTGGGAGAGGAAGAAGCAGGCTCCCAGCGGAGGAGCCCGATGTGGGACTCGATCCCGGAACGCCGGGATCACGCCCTGAGCTGAAGGCAGACGCTAACGACTGCGCTACCCAGGCGCCCCTCTCTCTCTCTTTTCTTTTTCTCTTCCCCTTCTTCTCTCACTTCAGACCAGTCTGACCACCCTGGAGTCAGGAGGCCAGGATCATAATCCCAGATCCTCTACCACATGCAACCAGGTGGACTTGCAGGCAAATCAATTAACCAATTTTGACATCTCTCCAATCAATGATAAAATGAGGAAGCCGGTCTGTATTATAAGTTTTCAAACTATCCTAAGAATGCTCAAATGCATCAGGCATTCTATAAGCATTTGATTCCATCTGTTCTATTTGAAAGACTATAATAAGCCATGCCTTTAATATCCCTAATATAAGTATGTCTGGGACTACCAATACCAAGTGCTAATTCTTCTTCTCTATGACTTCTTTTCCTTCTGCAGATTGGAGAACTGCCTAAATTTTTTTTTTTGGCGTAAAGACTTTTCATGTCCGCTCACATGAAAATGTGCCATCAAGTACATCACCAAAGAATATGTGCACGGGGCCCAACAAGACGCCATGAACAGCTCAGCTCCACCCATGCATAGAGCCAACTCCCTATGTGGCAAAACTAAGTTCTGGATGTTCCTATCTAACTTCATTTTTTGCAAAAGATTTTTTATTTATTTCAGAGAGAGAGAGAGCATGAGCAGGAGGGAGGAGCAGAGGGAGAGGGAGCAGACTCCCTGCTGAGCAGGGAGCCCAATGCGGGGCTCAGTCCCAGGACCCTGGGATCATGACCTGAGCCGAAGGCAGACACTTAACCCACTGAGCCACCCAGACACCCCCTTATCTAACTTTATTTATATACACTGTTTCATTTAGGGAAAGTGAAATAGTTAAACCGTTAAAAAGAGAATTGGATTGCTGGTTGAAGAGAGAGATTTTTATTTTATTTTATTTAAAGATGTTATTTATTTGACAGAGAGAAAGAGAGAAAGCACGAGCAGGGAGGAGAGGGAAAAGCAGGCTCCCCACTGAGCAGGGAGCCTGATGCAGGGCTCAATCCCAAAACCCTGGGATCATGACCTGAGCCGAAGGCAGATACTTAACTGACTGAGCCACCCAGGTGCCCTGAAGAGAGAGAATTTTAAAAGAAAATATGATGATGCCTGTGACCAAAGTGATCAAGTTCAAGGTGAAACATCAAGCCAGACTCAACAAGTACCTAATGATCCTTCAACTCTTTTTGGCTACAGAACAACAGTGAATGAAATAGGAGGAAGACCACAAAAACTCAAAGACAAGAAAACGCGGTAGTTGTTATCTGTCTTTGGAGCTCACCTTTCAGGACAAGATCCATTCAAGTGCTTGATGTGCTTTGTAGCCAACTCTGACAAAACAGCTTTAGGGTCTCTGCCATAGAACATGCATGTAGTGAGCCTAAAAATGAGGTCCTTGGCTACACTCAGTATAAAACAAACATCTTAATGTGTTTTTCATTAAATTATGTAATATTTAAGTTTGACAGTACATGTTTAACACTGCCCATGAGGGAAAAACACATGCTCTCTTGTAAAAGCTATTAAATCTTATGCTATGGACCCTGTTACATATGTGCTAAGTAAAAAGCCTACTTCAAAAATAGAGTACTGCAGTCAGCACAGTCTTCCCAAGAATCCAAGACTGTGCATTTAATGACTTCATTAACTGGGTCAAAATTATCACCACAAAGTCACATCTTATGATGAAGTAGGTTCCAAAGTCCATCAAAAAGGCCAAAATTGGTTAAAGTCAAAATACTCCTTGAACATCTCAATGGCCAGGAAGAACAGAGCAGTAGAGCACGGTTTTCTATGTACCAACCCACACAGTAAATGTGCATGTAATATGTACATTGTAAAGTCTGACCCACAAAAGAACACATGCAAAATCAAATCTGGTCATATTTTTTTACTGTTTCTCTGGGAGTTGGATTCCTATGAGATACATGTGAGCATAAGAACTTCTGCTCTACAGGAAATGATCAGAGTTTCACTGATAGAAAGGCGGGAACTTATGGTTCTCTTTATGCTGCTTCTTGGACGTTACAATCACTCAGGTAATTTATAATGGAGAATACATGCTTTGACACACTTAACATTAATACCAGAAGAGAAGAAAATGTTTTGTAAAATCTCAAATACATTTGCAAAATTTGGAAAGGCTTGTCAGGTTTATTTTTAAGTAAACCTGGTTTCTGAAATCTTGCCATTTGCAACGATGTGGTTTGGTTGGAACTAGAGGGTATTATGCTAAGCGAAATAAGTCAATCAGGGAAAGACAATCATCATATGATCTCACTCATATGTGGAATTTAAGAAACAAAACAGAGGAGCATTGAGGAAGGGAGGGAAAAATAAAACAAGACATAATCAGAGAGGGAAAAAACCATAAGAGACTCTTAACTAAAGGAAACAAACGAGGGCTGCTGGAGGGGACGGGAGTGAGGGAACGGGGTAACTAGGTGATGGGCTTTAAGGAAGACCTGATATAATGAGCACTGGGTGTTATATACAACTGATGAATCACTGAATTCTACCTCTGAAACTAATAATACATTATATGTTAATTGAATTTAAATTGTAAAAAATAAGATAAAAATAAAACCTGCTTTTATTTTAAGATTTATTTATTTGAGAGAGAGCGAGCAAGAGAGAGAATGAGTGGGAGGGGCGGAGGGAGAGGAAGAGAGACCCTCAAGCAGACTCTGCACTCAGCACAGAGCCCCACATGGGGTTTGATCTCTCGACCCCAAGATCACGACCTGAGCCAAAACCAAGAGTCTGATACATAACCGACTGCACTACCCAGGCACCCCTTAAATAAACCTGGTTTTTAAAACCCAGGGGTAGAGACCTCCCAAAAGCGTGGTTGTAGCTTATTTAAAGCCATCCTTGTGCACAGCGAAGATAGCACAAGCTATTAAGGAGGAGGCAGTACCTTTCAAATCAAGCTTTTAATTTGCCAAGCAAATTAAGACATTGTCTTTAAACGCTCCCTTCTCAGAATTCCTTGTAAATTTTGGAGAATGGATTCCAGAATATTAGTTTTTCATTACAAAGTTTATTGCCTGTTAAAAGGTAATGTGCTGGTATAAATATTTTAAATGAAGCAAGAAATTATTTTGAGTTTATTTTTCTGACACGAAATTTACTAGATACCTCTGAAACATAACAAGAACACCCTAGCTTGCATATCTTATTGATGTTTTTAATAAATCAAATGAACTTAATTTGGCAATTTAGGGTCACAATATTATCTGCTTACACATCATTCAGCTTTGAAAAATGAAAGCATTTGGACTCAACATTCCAAACAACTTGCATTTGACTATTTTAAAACTCTGAGTAAATATCTGATGGAATAGCTAAAGAAAAATTTAATAGCTTTGTTGGATGTTTTATAGTATTAAAAGCACACGGAGAAGAATTTTCTACCAAACACTAAAGATTTAAATTGGCTAAGTGGCTTGTTCAATCTACTCCATCCAAACTGAACACTTGGAGAAAAGAAATGAACACTGTTGTTAGATGTTGTCAGTGATTCAATTAAGGAAAAAAGCATTCAGCATATGCTGTGCAGAGGGTAGGCTGGTGAGCAAAACCAGGCAACATCCTAGCAAATGTGGAAATTACAGTTTGATGTAAGAAAGAGGCATTGAACAGTAACACAGCAACAACTGTATGTGTACCTGTGATTACTTCTTTTTAGGAGAGACACAACCACAACAGGAATACCTATAGTTGGAGATTTAGCCACCTGGTAAAGCAGGTTTGAGACAGCTTGCCAGGGGGAACAACATTTGAGTGGACACTATAAGGAAGAGCAAGAGTAGACAATGAAGCAAGAAGAACAGTGTGAACAACAGAGCCCAGGGGTGGGGCACAAGTGGGAATGGGGAGACTAGTTAGAGGTCACTGCAGATGTCCAGATCGGGTGATGGGGATGATGAGGCTTGGACTCAGGGCAAGGAGAGATGGCAAAAAGTGCATGGATTTGGGAATGTTTAGGAGACCAAAAAAAAAAAAAAAAAATCAAACAGGACTTGGTGGTGACCTGGATGTGCCCTCTGGTTCTCTTCCTTTAAATTTTGGATCAGTTCATGGAACTGAACTTAAGATTTCAAGGGGAACTACTAAAGTGCCCCTACCCTACTCTTGCTATAGATTTGGGGTTTGTTTTGCTTTGTTTTGCTTCTTATTCCCACACCCCTTTTCCAGACAGTGCCACAAAGTACAGAACAAGAGACTGAACAAATATATGCTTTGGGGAGAAGGTCTTCAGAGTATGGAAGAGGTGCTTAGATGTAATGGGGGCTGGTCTCCTCCTGAGGCACAGGCCACACCCTGAGGGTAGCACGGCATTTCTAACATCCCAGCACAAAGCAGGGAAATGCCATGTGCTGAGGGCCAGGTCCCCATCCACTGCCAGACTATGGCCTCAGAACACATCCCCCCAGGAAGAGCAGCTGTCTCTGCTGACTGGGAGATTGCCTGCCCCCCCCCCTTGAGAAAGCACAGCAGATGCTTTTTATATAATGTCCAATTACTCCAAGGAAAGTCATCATTTTTATGATTAATCAGTTGCACACGCTCAGGAACATATGTGAGATGGATATTCAAGGACAACAAAAGACCCTGCAGAGAGGAGATAAATGGAGTCCAGCATCTGTAGCCAATAGTTAGAGAAACAAATTAACTCTATATATATTGCATACATATCTCTCCATGTAGATTATTGCCAAAACAAGGACTAATTTAATCTAAATTCATTGTGAGGCAAATCTGTTTTTTAAATCTACAGGTTACGCAAATGGTGGGGAAAAGTTGTAAGTAATAAATATCCCTTTGACAGAACTCAAATAATGAGCTAGGGAGCCTGCAATTGCAATGATCACTTATAAAATAGCACCCACTACCAGAGTTTTGTGCTTAAAAGGATTCTCTCAAGAAGGAATCAATCAACCAGGAGTATTCCAACTTGCTTTGTAACTCAAATGTCAGTTCTTTTGTGAAGTTTTCTCTGATCTCTTGAGCAGAATTAACAGGCCTCTCCTCCGAGCCCTTACGGCACTTGTCAGCTGGTAGTGGAATTATTTATCATGGTGACTCTCTGGTGGTTCTCTTCAATTTCAGTACCTAGCATACAACTCAGCTTTCTTCTTATTCTGGGCCTTAAAGAAGATGCCAATATGAAAAGCATTGGTAACAGTAGAGCTGGCAGATGCTAACACTAGGGAACAGTTCATGGGGCCAGGCACTAACCCCATGCAATCATTCTTTTCACCCTCACAATGACCCTCATGAAGTAGGTCCCACCAAGATGAGTAAACTGAGCAACAGGGGTGAAAAGATGTGTCCTCTAGTAAGGTAGTAAGTGAGGACAATCAGTTTTCTAATTCAGGCAATCCCACTCTTTCATTCTGCAGACTGGGGTGAGATGGGAAAGCACTGGCCTGGAAGTCCAAATACTTGGGGTCAAGGTCTTTATTTGGTAGTTTACTACCTGTGTCATCCTAGGATACTCACTGAGCTCCCTGACCTTGGGATTTCCCTGCAAGCCCAGAGCTCCAGGTCTCATCCACACTCACCTCTAAGACAGCAACTGTCCCCTTAGTGGCTCCGCTTGTCTTCCCACCACTAGGTACAGCCTGTAGCTACCAGATTAGCATCTGAATCAAAAGTTTTTGCTGAGACAAGTGTTTTTGGATGGATTTCCTGGGCATCCTTTTTTTTCCTGTGTTCTTACTCATCTAAGGTTTTGGGCTAAGTACTGGGAGACAGCAAAGGTGTAGCAACTAGGCTCTGCATGCAGAGGTGGCAGCCATCTCCTACGCAGCATCACAGCCACCCTCAGACCTCTGCTGAAGCCCAAGATTGTTAAAAAGAGGACCAAGAAGTTCATCTGGCACTAGTCAGACCAATATGTCAAAATTAAGCTCAACTGACAGAAACCCAGAGGTATTGACAATAGGGTGCACAGAAGGTTCAAGAGCCAGATCTTGATACCTAACATCAGGCTGGCAACAAGAAAACAAAGCACAGGCTGCCCCGTGGCTACTGGAGGTTCCTAGCCCACAATGTCAAGGAGCTTAAAGTGCTGCTAATGTGCAACAAATCTCAGTGCAGAGATTGCTGACAATGCCCCCTCCAAGAACACAAAGCTACTGTGGAAAGAGCAGCCCAGCTGGCCACCAGAGTCGCCAATCCCAACGCCAAGCTGCACAGTGAAGAAAATGAATAGATAGCTTTTGTGCACATCGTTATTTGTGTTGATAAAACCAGAAATCCCCCTCCCCGAAGAAAGGGTTTAGCAAATGGTTCCTGCACTCCAGAACTAAGAGTTCAACAATGGATTCAAACAAGGAAGCCAAGCCTTGAGAGACAATCCAGGGAGGGCCTCAGGGCACATGCTCACCCACCATGTCCCAACACAGTCACTCAGGCAAGAGAAACTCATCCTGGCTTCTGCTACGTTACTTTTCACCTCATACCTTCTATACACATTTTGTATTCCGGGGACAGTATCTATGGGTCAGTGGCTTGGGAACCAGTTACAATTTTCAGAGTGACCTTTCTGAGACATTATTCTGTGATAAGCAAATCATTTCCTTTGCACTTAGGGGGATTACAAATCGAATTTTTTCTTCTGAATAGTGTGTCAACTACCAAAATAGTACAAGGGCATTTGTTCCTTTCAGCTGCTGCCTTTGGTATGAGACCAGTATAATCTGTGTTCTTTTAGAAATGTATAATGGCATAAAGCTTTAATGGTTTTTAAGAAATCTTGACATGTTTTTCCTGAAAGGAAAAACAGATGTTTTGACATCCCAGTTTGGTTACCTGCACCCAGAATGAAGGAAAGAGTGTATATGCTTAGCACAGAATGGAGAATGGCCCAATCTCCACGATTGTTTCCCCAGGCCAGTAGGCCCTTATTTGCAAAGAATATTCCTGTTCTCGGTTTAATGACCTAATTGCCTTACCCTGTGGGTCCTTTCCTCCTCCTGACTATCTCCAGAGGTAAGATGAGAAACACCACGTATTCAAACAGAGATCCAAAGGAAACCTTTTTTAGAATCTATTGTATGTCTTTTTGTATCTTATTGTATCTTTCTCTTTGACATTAAGGTATGCTGTATTCTTCAGGCTTAACTATGTTATGCTGCACTAACCAGCCTTCTCTCTCCTAGCCTGTGTGCTTTCCCTAACCACACAAAGTAAAAGAGGGAGAACCAAAAAGAGAAGGACACCCATTTGGCTCTCCTGCAATAGGGCTTCACATTGCAGGTCCTATCTGGGAATGGAGGCATGCACTTTGGAGCCCTTGGTGATTAGAATAAGTGAACGCAACAGTGATCATTGAGAACCCTGGCACTGACAAAGTTTCCTAAGTCACAAGGCAGCACCCATTTTCTCTGAGAAGGTGGAAATTTGTCTTCTCATTGCTTTAAATGTTGGACAGAAGAAATGATGATGCTTCTACAATGCATTCCAAATGTATTACTTTAAACATGGCAGCTATATATTTAAGGGATTTGGGGTCACAGAGCGGGAAGCTCCAAATTCCATTAGAGCACATTAAAGAAAATGAAATTAGCTCAGGAGTGCAAGCACACATCAAGCTATTAAATAATTTAAAAGGCACTTAGGATAGCATGGAGCCATACAATTACAGGCACTTCAAACTTCTTGAGTTGAACTAAGCTAAAATGTTTGGTAGGATTAAACTTGGAGGCTGGTGCGAAACACCTAGCACTCTACAGGAAACACTCTCTTGTGAAGGACAATGTGGACACATCCTTAACAAGGGTGATCTCTTGGTCATTAATGTCATGGGAAATTATGTGTGTGGCCGTCACAGCCAGCTGCCTAGGCAATATCACCTCCCTTTCTTCCTTAACAGAACCTCAATGTCCAATTTGTCCAAAGTACAATGTACCCAACAAAAAACCCTGCACTTCTCAGCCTTCCCTGAAGCTGGAGGCAACTATGTACTACAGTCCTAGTCAATAATGTGCAAGCAGAAATCTGCTGGGAATTTCTGGGAAAGTTGGACTTCCTAATAGAAATGCTACCCCTCCTCCCTCACCACCTCCACCTCCTCTCTGACTAGAAGGTAGCTGGGAGATTAGAAATGGAGTACCAGGTCTGCAAACTTTCAAGAGAAAGAATACCACTTGCTGAGCATGGCACAGCAGAGAGCTAGAAGGAGTCTGATATACTGGTACCATCATGAGCCACTGTGTCAATCCCAGACTCTGACCTCTGAACTTTCTAGATGAGGGAAATAAATCCCTATTGGACTAAGCTACTGTGGTTGGGTTTCTTTTTCATTAGGGGGAGGCAACCCTTAATCAATATAGAGACACAGACAAAAGTGTTCCCTGTCCAATAAACTTTGGAATTGGTGTACACAGGTCCTTGTTACAGGACCTTTCTCAACCTTTTTTTATTTTTTAAAGATTTTATTTATTTATTTGACAGAGAGAGAGAGACAGCCAGCAAGAGAGGGAACACAGGCAGGGGGAGTGTGGGAGGAAGAAGCAGGCTCCCAGCAGAGGAGCCTGATGTGGGGCTCAATCCCAGAACCCTGGGATCAGGCCCCAAGCTGAAGGCAGACGCTTAACAACTGAGCCACCCAAGCGCCCTAAGGGCGTCTTGCCTCCCCATTGGGGAATCGAACCCTGGTCTCCCGCGTGACAGGCGGGGATACTCACCACTATACTAACAAAGACAGCTCAACCTTTTATATCCTAGATACCTCATGATGCTTCAAGAGAAGGGCAGAATATAGTATCTCCCAAAGTTTCTTGACCACTGAAACTTTTATTTCATGTTATATTTCTTGAGAATAGTGTTCTACCAGATACACTTTGGAAAGCAATGCTTTAAGTGCATTTCTCTCTCTCTCTCTCTGGACTAAGAAAAAAAAACATGCCTTTCTAGAGCATACAAATATAAATTCTTAGCAAAAGTTAAAACATAAAATCATTGTAACTTTGCATATTGGATTGAATGGTATCTCCCTAAAATTCATGTCTAGCTGGAACCTGTGAATGCAACCCTACTTAGAAATAGAGTGTTTGTAGAGAATTAAGAAGTCATAGTGGATTAGGATAGGCCCTAAATCCACTGATGGGGGTCCTTATACGGAGAAGGTGATGTGGGTATAAAGAGACACAGAGGACACTCAATCATGAGGAGAAGCCTCTGTGATGATGGATGCAGAGATTGGAGTGACGTGGCTGCAAGCCAAGGATACCAAGGATTGCTGGTAACCACCAGAAGGCAGGAACAGGCAAGGAAGGTTCTTCCCTTAAAGCTTCCAGAGGGAGCATGACCCTGTCAACACCTTGATTCCAGAACTATGAACAAACAAACTGGCTGTGTGAGCTATCCAGTTTATAGTATTTGTTAAGCCAGCCCTAGGAAACTAATATCCTTTGTGTCATTGTAATAAAGTTTAAATCACTGTATATTTTCCCTCATGTCCAGGATGAGGATTAAGGATCATCATGGATGGAAGCCTGGCTCAGCCCCATCCGTCTTCTCTACCGTATTTAAGATTCTTGCAAGGAACTTATATTCTCCTTGTCTCTTTTCCTTGAAACCAAATAGCATCTTGAAAACTCTGACATTAAAAAAGGGAGCAAATGACATTTAGAAAGAAATGTCCTGAAGAACAGCTTTTCAGGAACCCTGGATTTGCCAGTAATTATGGCCTCGCCTTGGGTCAGTGTCTTGTCTTCTCTTGGCTTTGTCTGTCTGCTCTCTATAACTCCAGGGGTGGACTGGAAGGTCTGCATGGCTCCTTCTGCTTTGACATGCTAGAATTCCATGAGCGTTTCACATATAGGACATCTGACACACGTTCCGCAGAAACATAAAGAATGGCAGACCCTTGCTAATGGTGGGGGCTCCTCTTGAGCTTTCCTGAGTTCATTTATATGTAAGAATCTTACTTCCAAGGATATGTGAATTGAACTAGAGAAAGGACGGCAGTGTTACGTTTGCTGTAATGTCTGCCTCGGCATATTGGAAGTTCTAAAAGAGAAGAATGGTTCCTTAGAGAAAGGTGTAATAGCAATCACTAGGGTGATGATGAATGTGTGCCTACCTTTCCCACACTTAAGAGAAACTCACACCTATAAAGCCAGGTAAATTACTCACATTATAAAAGATGTCTTTATGGGGGCCTTGGTGGCTCAGTCGGTTAAGTAACGACTCTTGGTTTTGACTCAGGTCATGATCTCAGGGTGGTGGGATAGGGCCCCTGTCGGGCTCCATATTCAGCAGGGAATCTGCTTGAAGATTCGCTCCCTCTGCCCATCTCCCCACTCCCTCTCCCCCTATAAAATAAATAAATCTTTAAAAAAGAGATATTGTTATGTCTTTATTTTACCAACAAGTTTACTAAAGATTTCCTTTTAAAATGAGCAGTATAACAAAGCAGTGGCTCAATCTGTTCTCCAATATAAACAACCCCAAATCCTTGAGATTTTTCTTCATATGAACTACTTTTCCTCTACTAGATCATATAGGTTGCTTTTTCCTAACCCCAGCTACTTCCCATTATAGATTGTAAGTGTAATAACCAACACAGAGCACCATACTCTTGAAACTGATCAACGCAAATGAAGCTTAGCAAAGGAATCCATCTTGGAGCTTAAAGGTTGTGTTCTCAATGTATCCTATAGATTACAGGAAATGCAGGAGTGAAAATAAAAGAATCCCTGCTTTGCACAAGCACACTACAAGACAATGTCTTTGTAAGGTGCATCACAATATTATAATTATCAGACATAAATATTTTTAATGTTTTAAGTGCATATAGCCCTTGCCAAAAATGGTTTGAGAAAGCTAAAGAGACTATAAATTCTGTAACACGCACACCCTTTGGACATTTGCCTATGGTTATTTGCAATGTAATTTGTACTTAGCAAGGACACAGAAACTTAAGATAGTGCCTCCCTAATTCTCTAAGTATATCAATAGCCCTGTTGACTACCATATGTACAACAAAGGAGACAAATAAAGCAGAAGAATGAATTGGGTTTTTAAAGTCATAAACTGTTCATTTATACAGCATTACCTAGAAATAAGTTTTCCTCATCTAAATAATGAGATTAATAAGACCATCCTCCTTATAGGGTTGATGTGATCATTAGATTTTTAATATATATAAATACAAATGTACAGTATTATCTTAGCTCAAACTGCCATAAGAAAATATTATAGACTAGGTAGCTTATAAACAACAGAAATTTATTTCTCACAGTTCTGGAGGCTGAAAAGTCCAAGATCAAGGCAACAGATTTGGTGTCTGGTGAGTGCCTGCTTTCTAGTTCACAGTTAGCTGTTTCCTCATTGTCCTCACATAGCAGAAGAGACAAGGGAGCTCTCTGAGGTCTCTTTTATAAAGTCATTAATCTCATTAATTGCAGAGCCTTTATGACCTAATCATCCCCACCTCCAAATACCATCGAATTAGGGGTTAGGTTTCAATATATGAATTCGGGGAAGAAATAAACATTTGGTCTAAAGCAAATCATTAACACAGCCTGATATGTAGAAAATTCTCAATAGGGGTGCCTGGGTGGCTCAGTTGTTGGGCGTCTGCCTTCGGCTCAGGGCGTGATCCTGGCGTTCTGGGATCGAGCCCCACATCAGGCTCCTCTGCTATGAGCCTGCTTCCTCCTCTCCCACTCCCCCTGCTTGTGTTTCCTCTCTTGCTGGCTGTCTCTATCTCTGTCGAATAAATAAATAAAATCTTAAAAAAAAAAAAAGAAAATTCTCAATAAAAGGCAGCTACTACTATTATGATGGAGCCAAGTGAAATATTTGGGATATGTTTTAGAGGACTAAGCCAATAGAATTTGCTGATGGATTGGATGGGAAAGTGAAGAAAAGAGAGAAACCATGGACAATTCCAAGATTTTTTGATATGAGCAACTGGGAGGATGATACAACACAGAGAAAAGTGGATTTGAGGAAAGAAATCAAGACTCTACTAGGATCATGTTAGGCTTGGAGTGAGTTATCTGTAAGACATCCACATAGAAACGTCAAGGAGGCAGTTGGGAATACAAGTCTGCAGCCTCACTGCTCAGCACTGCTCAAAATAAGATCCCAAGACCAGTAGTTTCAGCATCACCTAGGAGATTGTTGGAAATGCAGAATCTGAGGCCCTACCTCTGATCAATGGAATCAGAATGTGCATTTTAATAAGATCCCCAAGTGATCCATATGCACAATGAAGTCTGAGTAGCACCAAGCTAGCATTCTGGGAGAAAAAGAGACTAGACATATCAGCATATAAACAGAGTCTAAAGCTAAGGCCTGGATGAGCTCCCCTGGGGCAGCATGTAAGGGAGACTAGGTGGCCCAGGGTAGAGCCATGGGACTCTCCCACATTCAGAGGTCTGGTAGAGGTGGATAGAACCTCACAGAGAAAGAAGAGGAACAGCCAGTGAGGCAAAGGAAAACCAGGAGAGTGAAGGGTCCCAGAAGGCCAGACAATAGAATGTTTCAAGAAGAGGTCCACTGTGTTGAAAGTTGCTGATGGGTCAGTAAGATAAGAAAAGAGAAGAGGCCATTAGATTTAGCAACAAGAAGGTCATTAATGACCTTGACAAGAACAGTCTCAGTAGCATAGAGAAGACAGAAGCCCACGTATAGACAATGGGGAAGAGAAAGGGAGACAGTGAGCAAGGCAATTCTTGCAAGGAGTTTTGCTGAGAACATAAATAGAGAAATGGGGTAGTAGCTGAGATGCTTAGGTAGGCGATACTAGAGAATGCCTGAATGCCAATGGAAATGCTGCAGTAGAGAGACAGAGAGAGGGGGAGAGAGAAACAGAAGCAGGCAATGCAGAGAAGAGAATGGCCAATTGCTGGAGTGGTGGTTTTGAGAAGGTGAGAGGGACTGCGGCCCAGATCCCAGACAAAGAATGGCCCCTGATTAAAGCTGGGCCACTCTGCTCATTGCTTCTGTCTCTCAATGAAATTGGAGGCACACAGCAAGACGGGTGGGAGTGGAAGGAAAGGAGGTTAAAAAAAAAAAAAAGAGGAATGAAATACTTTGGAGACTGGGAAAGTAAATGCCTCAAGATTGCCACGTAGTGCAAGGTGCTTTTCTGAGATTTTTAGCCAGGCATTTAAGAAACCTTACACTTCCCTATAACATGCTTCATTCCTCCAAAAATGTCCTGTTCTAATGCATGAGCATGAATTTTGAGAAAGTGCATCTTCTCCATCGATTGTTATTTTTCCTGTCGCAGTTTATTTTGTTAAATGTCACCATCATCAGAGCAAGGCTAGACAAAGGGAGTCATCTCAGAGCCACAGTAAGATGGTGATATGAAAGGACAGAAGCCTTCTGTCTCCTCCATGAGATTTATGGTTGGGGGTAATGCATGAATTAATGACATGAAGACACAAGATGCCTCAAGAGAGGAAATTTTCCTTCTCTTCTCACAAGGCACAAGTACGGCTAGGAGATCTCTCATGAGACTAGTACTTTTGTAAACAACACCAGATACTGTTAATTGCCTTTAATTGAGTTTTGAACAAGCCCAAAGGCAATAACACCTCCTTGGTTACCCTCCTTCCTGCTTGGAAGCCAATCTCATGAACAATCCTATAACTCTTTGCAGGATTCCCTAAATCTGCTACATAAAGCCCATTTCTGTGACCCAAAAATAAAAAATCTAAAGCCTCTCCCTCCCCTGAGCTCACTGTTCTCTCATGGCACACATCCCATATACTCGGGGCCTTGGCACCATGTGGATAGCCTCTGTGTGCCCTACGGCCATTTACATGTACTTCCACTGCTTCAAAAACCCCATTGCCTTGGGAACCCACAGCTCCCAACTAGAAAGACTCCCCATCACCCCCCTTGTGGCTATCCTCCACCACTCTCCTAGTCCTTCCCCTCACTCACTGATGACTTTACCATCTTCCCCTCCTTTCTCATTCCTGATGACTTCAACATTCACACCCATGTGGTGATCCACCCAACACCCAGCCTCACATTTTCTTGGCCTCTCATGCCAATCATCTCTCTTTCCACCCCAGCCTCAGCCACCCACTCCCGTAGTCATATACCCTAGATCTTGCCATCACCAATTGGATTACCACCTCCAATATCTGGATTTCACATCCTCCTCCTTGACCATCCCCCTCCAGTCTACCTACTCTGATTCTCCACTGTCTCCGAGACCTTCTACTCATTTTTTCACTATCTACCCCCAAAGTCCACTATCTACCCCAAAGTCCACTCTTCACATCCTTTCTTACCTAGCTTTACATTAACTAGTCCAGCTAGGGAATAATCCCCCTGCAAAGTACTTCTAACTTCTCTGTTCCTCTCTCCTCCACTGTTCTCACCTCAAAGAGCCCCACCTTTGGTCAAACACTACAAGACCTTGCTCGCAGTGTACATCTGAGTTGTTGACCCTTGCACACAGCTGTGCAAACTGGACTTATTTCAAAATTCTCTCCACAACTTTCAAATGGTTTCTAAACATTACCAAACAACCTTCCTTGGTGTAGACTCTTCAAGAGGATCATTTCCCACCCTCTCATCTCTCCTCAAATCCCCACATCCTCCTCTTCTCCTCACTAGAGTGTGATCTCCTGGTTCACCAAGTCATGCCCAGCACCTGGAACAGTAGCTGCACACAGAAGGTGTGCAGTAAACACTTACTGACCAACTAACTGATATTCATAGTCAAACCATAACAGACTTACCTACCACTGTGATAAATTATTCAGTGTTTCTAGCATACCTCAATCACATTAAACTTTTATTGCTGTAAAATGCATATAGCATAAAACGTATCATCGTAGCCATTTTTAAGTGTACCATTCACAGTGTTGTGCAACCATCACCAGCATCCATCTCCAGAACTCTTTCCATCTTGTGAAACTGGAACACAATACCTCTTAAACATTAAAGCACTGAACACCAAACCCTGGCCACCACCATGCTACCTTCTGTCACTACGATTTTAATGATTCTAAGCACCTCATATAAGTAAAATCATACAGTATTTGTCTTTCTGTGACTGGCTTATTTCACTTAGTGTATGTCTTCAAGGTTCATCCATGTTGTAGTATATGTTAGAATTTTCTTCCTTTTTTTTTTTTTTAAAGATTTTATTCATTTGTTTGAGAGAGAGAACACAAGGGGCAGAGAGGCCAGAGGGAGAGGAAGAAGCAGGCTCCCCACGGAGCAAGGAGGGCAGGATCCTAGGATCCTGAGATCATGACCAGAGCCGAAGGCAGACAATTAACTGACTGGACCACCCAAGCACCCTGAAATTTTCTTCTTTTAAGCCTGAATATTATTCCACTGTATGTATATACCACATTTTCCTTACCCATTCACCCATCAATGGACACCGGAGTTGCTTCTATGTTTTAGCTATTGTGAATAATGCTGCTATGAACATGAGTATTCAAATATCTCTTTGAGTCCCTACATCAATCAAATTTAAATATACGTTTTCTTGAATATTTTTTATGTAACTCTCCTTTCCCTTCTGCCCAAAAATTAACAGAAGGGGTTATCTGGGCCAAACATCTATTTTAAAGAGATATTTATTGATCTAAGGATATAAAGACCAGAACTTGGAGTAAGCACATTAAAAAAAAAAATGGAATCGATATTATAGCTGTCTTCTTCCATCCCTCCTTGGCTTCCTAAGCGAGTAGCTCCTCATAATACAAACCACGAAACCCTCCAGAGAAGAGCTCCAGAAGCAGCCTGGGCAAGAGGGAAAGATGAGATATCCCAGGCTCCTGACTTCACCCCCTCCACTCCTCTGATATTGCCTTCCTCTTAGGCAACTCTCCCTACACCCCTCTAAAGCGCTCCCCACACCCCCGTTATGCTTCAGCTCCCGCTTTGAGACTAAGGAAATATCCCTTCCCCTGTATGCCTCAGAATGGCAGAAACTTGCAGACATTTAAAAGAGACAACCAAAAAAGAGATGCTGTGGCATTCAAGCTCATGAAAAGACGCTAAGAGTCATTGACATTAAGGAAATGCAAATTAAGACCACAATGAGATACTACCCCACGTCTATCATAATGGCTAGAATTAAAAACAACAACAACAACAAACTAGCAATACCAAATTTAGAGCAGCTGGAACTCTAATCCATTGCTGGTGGGGATGCAAAATGGGGTATAGTCATTTTGGAAACGGTTTGGCAGTTTCTTTTTATTTTTTTTATTTTTTATTATTTATTTATTTATTTTTTTAATGATTTTTTTATTATATTATGTTAATCACCATACAGTACATGGCAGTTTCTTATAAAGTTAAGAATACGTTTACAATATTGCAACGCAACCCCACTCCTAGGTATTTATTTACCCAAGAGAACTAAAATATACAAAAATGTATATGTCAATATGTACAGTGGCTTTATTCATGATCATCAAAAACTGGAAACAACCCAAATGTCCTTTAATGGGTGGAGAGCTAAACAAACTGGTACAGCTATCCAAATAAATATTACTCAGCAATCAAAAGAAATGAACTATTAATATTTGTAGCAACAAGGATTCATCTCAAAAATGTTATACAAAGCAAAAGAAGTTGGACACAAAAGACTACACTGTATGATCCCATCTATAGGACATTCCAGAAAAGGTGAATCCAGATGGGTGGTTGTCAGGGGCTGTGGGTAGATGGGGAAGATTCACTACAAAGGACACAAGGAAATCTTGTTCTATCTTGATTGTGGTAGTGGTTACATGAATGTACATATTTGTCAAAATTCACAGAACAATATACCTAAGAAAGGTGAATTGTACTCTATGTATATTAGATCTCAGTAAGCTTAACTTTAAAAAGCATAAGCAACTAATGAATCATCAAACTTTACATCAAAAACCAGGGATGTACTGTATGGTGACTAACATAATGTAATAAAAAAATATTTTAAAAAAAGCACAAGCAAATAAATTAAAAGGTGACCTTCTTTTGCATAATACAAGGTGTACAATACTAAATTTACCAGTAACACATATAGCATCAGAACAAATCATTTTTAAAGAACTGGTTTTGGATCCTATAGAAGCAGCACTCTAGCCTTGAAAGAGCCCACATAGGATACACTACCTTGCCTGGTACTCCCAGGCTCCTCTCAAGGTGCCATCTGGCAGCTGGGCATTCATTTCAGCCCCTCTCTGAATAGGGCACTAAGAACCTCACTCCAAATCTACAACCACTTGGGGCTTCTGATTGGCAGAAACAAAATGACTGACATCCTGAAAGACAGAGGCCACCCTTGCTGCCTCATCCACGTAGGTCAGCCATACCACCTTACATGAGCAGAAGCAAAAACTTAACCGTAGAATGACATACCATGGTCATTATACAGCATGAATGGAGACCTTCTTTCTCAAATTCTGACTAACTTTAGAAGACTATTTTAGCAGGTAAAAGGTAATGGAGAACCTCAAATGGGAGAGACACTAAGATAATTACAGATCAGCATGGAGACTTGCTCTGCAAATAGAAGCCCCACTTTCTTGGCTCTGGTCCTCCTTTCCCAGAAGACTTGACCTTTCTGGGGATGCACCCACCTCCATAAAATCCTGATGAACCCAATCCACAGCAATAAAAACAAGGCCCTTTTGCATAACTAAAGCTAGAGATCTGCTTTAAAACATTGTCAGTTTAATTAAGTATTGCTTCCTGGGTGTCCCAGTTGCAGAATCTATGGATTTTTGTCCCATTATTGTAAATTAACTTAATAGATTTGTCCTTTAACGATAGCTCTAGCTATTTTCATTTTGTGTTTGAAGTTGACTAATGTTTAACATCATGGTTAAGATGAAAGTCTCCGAGTTAACAAAGCAGCAAATGGTATAAAACAGTAGATATATTTAATTGTGGAAAAATTTGCAAATATGCAAAATTAGAGAGCATACTATATAATGAACCCCAAGTACCCATCGTCTAGCTTCAGAGTAGACTGCAATTTTCCAGAGAGGGTCTGGGTCATGTCTCTTGTTCCAATTAATTATTAATAGCACCTCCTTTCACTCTAAAAAGTGCCAGTTTAGATATTATACCCAATCTCAACAATTATAAACTTGTAGTCCATCTCAATTCACCTCAACTTCACTCATCCCCCCAAAAAAAATTTGAGACAAATCATAGCCATTGATCATTTCATCCATAAATACAATAGATTTTGAAAAGCAGATTTTAATTCTTTGATATCCTTATACGTGATACACCTTCAGTTCTGAACCAAGTATAACAAGTACAGGCTTCAGAGCTGGCAACAGTTTTCACAGCTTGTAGCTTCAACAGTTAAGATCTATAAAGCAGGATCCCCAAAACTGTCTTCTGTATCAGTGATCATTGCTAAGGCTAAAAAATGAAGCAATTATCTCCAAATTAGATGGAAATGTAGAGGCAACTGAAATTTCTTATGTGCTGTAACTCCAGATTTACTCTCTGAACAAAGCACCTTTGGCACCCACAAATCCCTCCTTTTTATCCAGGTTAAAAAAAAAAAAACAACCAGCAGCCCGTCTCCCTGTGAGGACACACGGTGTTAGTTCACTAACTTTCTCTGCTAGTTCCTTACTTTCCACATCTAAATCAAGTACTGGCAACTCTGACAGATGACCTCTGTAGCAACTGGCCAATAACTGCAGCCCAGGTTCCCCAGAGAAGTTTCTGTCTTCTTTTAACCCTCATCTTATCCTGGGCTCTTTCAAACTATTAGCCTAACTCTTCTAATTTGCCACTTGCACCTTTCTGAAGAGAAACAACTGAGCCTGTTTCAATTGTATGTAAGCTAAAAGTCATTCATCTCAGAGTGGGATACAAGAATGATTCAGTGTTTCTGCACTATCCTAGATGGGAGAAGATGTTGTAACTGAGTTGAGAGGTACCGTACATATTTGAAGGCATTTTCATAATAAAGAAGAACAAACTTCACCAGGGTTTAAATTTAAATCATGGGCATGCCAATAGCTTATTTTATCGCTACTATGCATGGCTTGATTGAAAACTACTGTCCTTGGCTTCTAAGTCAAGATGGCAGGCCGAATCCCACCTTTCCCTATGTTCCTCTCTCTCTCCTTGGACTCTATTAAATTGACCATAAGGGAATAAAAATGCATAATCCCATAATTACAAAGTAAAAGCAGGTTGTTATCAGAGGAGAGATTTCAGCAAGTTTCTGTAGGACAAAAAGCAGATGGGTAACTGGTGACTAATGTTTGAAGCAAAAGAAGCCTCAGCCCAAATCTTAGGCAGAGGATGCTGAAGCCAAGGAGGCAGATGATCTGTGGCAGAGCCCTGAAGACGTCCCAGACTCTGATATGGCAGGCAAGATAAAGGGACAGGAAGAAAAAAGAGACTGGACACTGGAGCACAAATTGCAGGTCTCTGTGGAGCAACAGACCCCACTCACCTCTTCTGTGCCCATTCAGAAGGACCCCCAGCCAGGCACTCAGCTGTAATTACCTCCGTATCTCAAAACAGTATGCAGACACTGCTGTTTCTCAGTTCATCGACTGGATCACTGGAGGGGTCTTCTTAGAGAAACTGCACACCCTTCAGGGGGTGAACTAGGGCAGCTGTGGTGGTGCTGGTGTCTCCAGGGTCATCCTGTGAGCATTTGCTATCTAGGGGCCCACGGGTTGAGATAGGTGAGCCCCTGAGAAAGATATGAAATCCTAGATTATTACTTGTGAACAATATCAACCCAGATAATGAACAGTTGAAAATTTTTCAGCTTTTAGAATTACCATAATTATACGCAAATCATAGAAACCAGCTATGGCCATGGAACAGAATGAATATTTTATCAACTTTTAGAATTACCATAATTATACGCAAATCATAGAAACCAGCTATGGCCATGGAACAGAATGAATATTTTATCAACTTTGATAATGCAAAAATAAAGGGAAGCTGGAGGGAGGGTGGAAGCAGGGCAAGGAGAAGTGGTGGTAATAGCCTTACATTACACAGAGTAGAGTCAAGTGACCCAATTAACGGTCCATGGAATGAGAAATCTGGTTTTAATAAACGCATTGTCTGGAGCAGCAGAGAGGACCAGAGAAAAAGAGTGAGGAGAAGTAGCAGGCATGATGTAAATAAACTACATCCTTGACTATCATAGCAGAAGGTCACTAGATGATGAACCAAACTGATAAATCCAGAAGCAGCAATGTATGCATATTATTTTGAGATACAGAGGTAACTACAGCAGAATGGGAAACAGCTAAAAGCAGTTTGCCTGTCTGTGGATAAGGATTTGGGCTGGGGCAGGGATTGTTGCTTTCTGTTAGAAGCTCTTCAGTCCTATTTGATTTATTAACTATGCACATGCATTGCCTTAATAACAGTAAAAACCTGGGGGGTGCACGGCAGGAGAAAAAGAAAGAAAAATAATGATAGGTCTTCTGGAAATGCAAGAAAGGAAGTCTCATGCACAGTGCAGCAGGAACAAGCATGGAATGGGTTAAGCTGGATACTGCATAACTATGGTAACAGATGTAGCTAATTTGGGACACAAATGAGGGTGTTGGAAGGATCTAAGAGAAATGTGGTGCTAAGAGGGAAAAAGATTCAATTCTAAATAAAGGAATGTTGAGATAATCAGTATGGATACTCTGCCATCTGACATGGTAAAGGAGGAAAGAACTGAATGCACCCTCACTTTTTGACTATCTTTTCACCATCAATTCTTTTTAAGATTTTATTTATTTTAGAGAGAGAGTGTGAGCATGAGTGGGGGAGGGACAGATGGAGAGGGGGAGAGAATCTCAAGCTGAGCACGGAGCCCTGATGGGGGGCTCGATCTCATGACCCCGATATCATGACCTGAGCTGAAATCAAGAGTCGGATGCTCAACCGACTGAGCCACCGAGGTGTCCCTTTGCCATCAATTTTTTAAAAGCAAAAGTCAAGAGACTCTTATATGGGCTCATTGCTGAGTAAAGAAAGTAAATATAATAAAATTCATATTCAATAAAATAATATGGGCTGAAAATCATTCCATTGCTAAAAGAAATTATCTTCATAAAGTTCCCCTGCATTTCAAAGTTTAATAACTTCATTTGCTCTTCAAGAAAAACAATTTATAAATGACATTTAAATGCACATTTATTGGCTTTCTCTTCAATACACTGATTTGCAATGGAGCATATGCAGTTAAGTACTCCTTTCAAAATCCCACAGAAAATGACCAAAAGAAGAGAAAAATAGGAACAAATTTGCATCACTTCTGGTTACCAGGAAGGCTGCCATCCACGTGGCAGAACCTGTGAGGAATCAACATCTTTGCAACATCGACTCTTCCCATCCAGAAACAGGCCATTCCATTTCTGAAGTAAATATTCGTAGTTCATATGTTCTGTGGAAACGTCCACTTCATCAAGATTTTCACATGTTAGCATACAATAATGCACGGTGTTATGATTTCAAATCTCTGTTCTACTTTGTCCCACATTTTGTTTCTAATATTGTTTTTATCTTAATCAGGCTTGCTAGAAGTTTGTCTATTCTATTGGTTTTCTAAAAGAAGCAACTTGCCAGACAAAAGTGGGGGGAGGAAAGAGCCTAAGGGGTGGAAACTGTGGGGGAGGTGGGTAGAGGGGGCATGTCCAGGAAGATGGTGGGTGAGCCTATCTAGGGGGTGGAGTGTGAAAGAAGATATAAAGGTAATGGTAAAGAGTTTGGGTTTTATGCTGAGAGTAGAGGAATGTCAAGATTCAGTTTGTTTCAGAAAGATCACTGTGGACTGATGGAAGGAGTTTGAGTTCAATGTAGGCAAGAGAAGTGGGAGGCTCTGGAGGAACCCAAGGTTCTAGCTAGGAGCAGAGTGACTGATTAACACAAGCCCAAGCAACCTAGCCCAGGCAGGATGGAAGGTAACCTCATCAACATAGGGACCAAATTCTAGCTGGGCCTCATGGAAGCTGCCAGAACTAGAATCATTTGGCCACCTCAGGAAAACCAAGTGACTTCTTTAAATTGGCTAGGGGAGTAGGGGAATGACCTATCATTGCCCTCACATCTGATTTTTTTTTGTTTTCGGTGGTTTTTTTTTTTTTTTTGGAGGGGGCATCTTTTGTTTTTTTGTTTTGTCTCCTCACCCTGACTCCATTCCCTGTTTGGCCTAATACGGCCACTGGCCCTGAGATCCTAAGTCCTCACAGCTCCATGCCTGGTCCAATCAGCTGTCTGTGTGGGGGGAGGGCATGGGGTAGAGGGTGTCAATGGTCCTTAAAGCAGCCACTCACAGAAGTCAAAGGCGTTTGCCACTTGGTTTGGTAAGTTTTTTCAAGGCTGGACCCAGGGAAGACCATTCCAGATATCATATGCAGCACTGATATTTGCTTTCTGGCAACCACATTCTAAATTCCCTAGCCTCCAGGTCCTGCCCAGGTTGCTTGTGGGGTGAGCTCCTGTGTCAGACCAAGTACACTAGAGATATTTACAGTTAGGCCAAGTGACATTTATTTACTTATATTTATTTTCAGCTGCAACTGTTGGGGGTGATCAGAACTGCCCTGGTTTGAAGCTATGTTAAAACCCCATGTTATTGGGGGCTCCCTCAGCACACATCAGGATTGGGGGTCCAGTTACTCAAGGTGGAAGGTGCTAATAAATTTCCTAGAGCTCTTTAATACCCCACCTTCCCCCCAACCACCCCATAGCCCACCCAGGCCTGGTGCATTGAGCCTGAGTATTATTCTAGGACTCAACTGGAAGAACATCGCTGCTTCTTCCGGGGAGGCCCTTGTTGAATCATGGGCTCATTGATGTTGGTTGGCACCGTCTCTACCATATCTTCTAGAGAGTCTTGAAGAACCTGGGCCCATTGTCTGTTATCCCTCTCTTCTCTGCAACTAAAATAGATCTGTCTTCCTTTGCCAGGCATATACTGGTTTTAGCACGAAATGTCCCCCATCCCAAAAAAGCCACCAGTCCTTGGCAACCAGGGCCCTAAGTAACACTGCATCAAATAAAACCGGTGTGTAATACAATACAATATAAATGCATAGGTCTATGATATGTATCTATCAAAAGGAAAGCTATCAAAAAGACAATTACGGGGGGGCGCCTGGGTGGCGAAGTCGTTAAGCATCTGCCTTCGGCTCAGGGCGTGATCCCGGCGTTCCGGGATCGAGTCCCACATCAGGCTCCTCGGCTGGAAGCCTGCTTCTTCCTCTCCCACTCCCCCTGCTTGTGTTCCCTCTCTCGCTGGGCTGTCTCTATCTCTGTCAAATAAATAAATAAAATCTTTAAAAAAAAATACAATTACAGGGGCACCTGGGTGGCTCAGTCGTTAAGCGTCTGCCTTTGGCTCAGGGCATGATCCCAGGGTCCTGGGATTGAGCCCCACATCGGGCTCCCCCACTGGGAGCCTGCTTCTTCCTCTTCCACTCCCCCTGCCTGTGTTCCCTCTCTCGCTGGCTGTCTGTCAAATAAATTTTTAAAAATCTTAAAAAAAAAAAAAAAAGACAATTACAGTGGGAGACTGGCATATTTCTTGAAATCTTTGACAGATCACTTAAGTACAAAGGAAACCTAAAAATAGATTGAACAATATAATCAATAAACTTGTTTTAATCTATACAATTGAACATTGCAGTCCACAGAGAAAAGAGTTTCTTTTCACCTCATTCAATAACATCGGCAAACCTCTCATATGTAGTTTATCATGGAAGTTAGGCCAGGACGAATCTTTGCTGGAAGCTTGCCATTCCATAGATGCTCTTTGAGTCTGGGGGACTTTGTTGTTGTTGTAAACAGAGGCAGTTTTGGTATTACTGTCTTAAAATTCTCTCAAAAAACTATGGTGGGGCGCCTGGGTAGCGCAGTCGTTAAGCGTCTGCCTTTGGCTCAGGGAGTGATCCCGGCGTTCCGGGATCGAGTCCCACATCGGGCTCCTCCGCTGGGAGCCTGCTTCTTCCTCTCCCACTCCCCTGCTGTGTTCCCTCTCTCGCTGGCTGTCTATCTCTGTCACATAAATAAATAAAATCTTTAAAAAACAAAACAAAAAACTATGGTAATCAAGATATATAGAGTAAAATATTAGGGCTGCAATCTCTCTTCAAGAGATTCAAAATTCTACTCCTGGCATCTTGGGTGTGTCCTTCTACACAGTTCAAAATGCTTGAACTATACAGAAATCTCTTCTGAAGAAAAAAATGTCTCATGGACCCAAGGTTGACCTGCGTCACTTTTATTAAATTGTAACTTAAATAGGTACACTCATAAAGACCAGTTATAAACATACAGGCATTGTAGCTTTTATATAACTAAAATGTCAAAATCAATTTACAAATAAATGTAACTATAAAACTTTAAAATGTCAAACTAATAAAATTAACTGCCTGCAACAGATAATATTGTTTTGCTGGAATTAAAATGCCATTTTAGGTTTAACAACAGAAAGATATAGTCTCAGGTCTAGTTACTACATGTTATCACTATCTGAATTTTGGCTTCAATGATACTAATACAGACAACTTATAAAGCATGTGTGCAAAACAATATCAATAACCTCAAAAATGTGTTTGCTACCTTGAAGATAATCGGGTACCATAATTTAAAATTCTACTAAAAACCATCCTGAGGTGCCTACATAAATGGGTGCTATTTCATACTAATAAAGAGAGTAGTAATCACTAACATCATTGAACTTTACTGTAGGCTCCAAGTCTTTCACGTGTAGTAACTCTAATCCTTGCAATATCACTATGAAATCAGTACCACATATTTATCTCCATATTATCAAAACAAGAAACTGAGGATCAGAGAGGGTGCATAACTTGCCCAAGTTTCACAGCTAGTAAGTAGAAATATGAATTTGAAGTCAGACCGTCTGGCTCCACTCAATCTTTACACCAAATTACTGGTCTCATTGCTTTGGACACAAGGTAGTTATCGGGGGTTACTAAATCTGCATTAAATGTAGATCTAATGCAATTATTGCTGAAACCAGCAACAGCAACTCTGTCATTGTGTTTTCACTACCACACCTGCTGCTAATAGATTGCTGCAGCTCGGTGCATATGAAGGTGCAACTAGCACGAGAGCATCATTCCGTGCCAGCATAGTGCTGATCCCAGGAATTGTTCTTTTGAGTCTGATGAGCCTGTGCCCTGTGTGGACTCACCGTTCTCTCCATGTACCTCCAGTTAAACTCTTCTCTGCCTCATGACCTGATCTACCAGGCCTGCCCCTGGCTCACATGGGAAGATACAGAGGCAAATACAGGCCCCACCATTGGTTTTGGAGTTGCCATCAAGATAACCCAGAACACATTTTTATTATTATTTAAGACTATCACTGAAGTAAAATTGCTAATTTTAGAGAAGACACAGATCCCTCGAAATGTATATATCTCAGAAACCCAGTGGTCTGAGAGACCCATGAGTGATATAAGCTCACACTGAGGAAAACTTTAAAAACAGCGGTATGAAACCCTCCTTGTGTCCGACAAGAACATGACTGAAGACATCATTCCAAACACTGTCATATTTGCGAAGAGTTCCTTTCTACTCTTAGAATCAAGAATTGTTGTGCTTCACTTAAGTTTTTATTTTGTGTTTTATGTTCTGGACATGTGACATTTTGTGTTTCATACTTTTTCTACACAGCTCTCAGCACGATCTGTAATTATACATTCATTTACAGGATTTCCTGATGAATGTCGGCTCCTTGCATTATTCTGTAAGTGCTGTCAGGACAGAGACCATGTCTGTCCCTGCACCTTTCACAGAACCCAGTGCACAGTAGGTCCTCACTGAATGTTTGTTAAGTGAACAAATGGGTGAACAAGTCAGTGAATAAATAAAACATAGTCATGGGTTGGTCAGTTCTCCTTTTTCCATGAGATGCTGGAAAGTTTAGAGCTGGATTTGTTTACCCTTATACCAAGTATAGAGGGCCTTCCACTTATATTTTTGTATTAGCTTCATTCTTAATACCATTTTTATTTCTACCCTTAGTCGTCTTTTTTCTTTCTCATTTATTTCTAAGTTGGTCTTCCTTGTTATGTTTTATGAAGCCCAATAAACTGTCTAAATTCCTTGTAGAACAAGGTAGGTGATAAATACATTTATCAGTCCTTTAAACATACATTTAAAACCTTAGCACTAAACTCTCTCCCAACAAACATATGTGATCACCTGTAAACTCTTAAAGAATAGCTGTGATCTGCTAATTCTAGCACCATCCTAACATTTAAAGCCAATTCAACCCAAGCCCAGAAACCCCATGTGGTGCATCACTTCGGGCAGTGTTATACATTTTGTACGTAACAAGCAGATTTCTAATAAGGCTAGGCAATTGGACAAGAAAGAATGTATGGCTTCCCACAAAAATGTATGGATTTGGGATCAAAGAACAATTTATCTTTAGTGGTTCTCCAAGATATATTGAAATTATAGTAATAATAAAAGGTTTGCTATTGGGGGTGGGGAGATGAAAAGCGGACAGGGGTTGGGGAAGAGGCAAGGCTGGGCAAGATCCTGGTTTATACGCATTGACAAAAGTATGATCACTTTACAGAATGAAGGTAGAATACTATAAAGCAAAAATAGTAAATTGTCTAAATCCCTCTGTAAAATCTCTAACATATACTATTCATACGCTAGTGGCCAGAGTGACTTGCAAGTCTGAAACTTCAGTTATCTGCTCTTATTCATTTAAAGCACTTTCAAATGTTGACTAATTCTCTCTTAAAATGAAACCCAATGTTTAAATCCCTTTAATGAGGCCACCCCTATTGTACAAGTTAAACACGCATCTCATGTATCTTAACTAGACCCACACACTAGATGCGAAAGGAGGTGGGTCTACCCTCTCCAATCACTTGCTCCCGCCAGGATGTCAGATCAACCCCTCCTTTGGGCTTAGTCAGAAAGCACAAAATGTCCATTTAACAAACTGAGATTTGATTTCTATTATTAATAAGGCTCATTCGAGTCAGTTGAACCTTAGACAACAAACTGCAAGAGGGAAGAGTGGATGTAAAGAAACAGATGGGTAATAATCATGTGTCACAGATAAATGACAATTTTTAAAAGAATTTGATAGGGTGTGGGCTGGGGCTTTTTCCCCTTTCTCGTGTCTCTGTCTCTCTCTCTCCTGAGGCTTTCCCTCGGTCTTTCTTTCTCCCTCTCTTTGGCAAGGGGTGGAGATTATAGAAGAAAAGGAAGGGGGAGAAAAAGCAAGACAATAGGCTAGACAGAGCGCCTGATCGGCATCCTAAAGCAGTCTGCCCCGCCCCCACTCCCCCCAAACTAACACCTGGTAGCTCAGTAGTCATGATTTCAAAACTGGCAGACGCTGTCCGCCCCCCACCCCACCTGGCCTCTCGGACCAAGGGTGGCCTCCAACCCGGGGGGAGGGGGCAGGAAGGGAGAGGAGGCAGAAAAAGAGAGGGGAGGGAAGATGAAAGCTAAGAGAGGAACAGACTGGCAAGACCTCTTGGAGACAGTGGCCTTTTTTCCCCTCCAAAGTGGTGGTGGCACAAAAATCCAAATCTACTGGGGCCCGCTCACGTGCCAGCTCCCCTGCTCCAAATGCAGGCGGCTGCCAATGCCGCACCTGCTGCCCCGCAGCTGCGGCAGAACGCCCCGCCTCGAGCCTTGATGATGCCCGGGGGACGCGCCCAGCCCGCCAAGCACCCCGCACCGCTCCCCTAGAGGGCGGCGGCCGAGCAGGAAGTGAAGGGAGGGGCGACACCCGTGAGGCAACGGTTGCCACCCGCCAGCCCTGACCGAGAAGAAAGCCCCACCTGTCAGGCGTGGCGCTCGGAGCGAGTGCGTCCGACCATCCCCACGCAGAGGACAGAGCTACTCAGCCCCGCTTTCCGAAGAACCTCCAATGTTACATCATCAACAGAAACCCTTAAGCACAAAACACACAGCCGTGGGGAAGGGCTGCATCACAGACACACACACCAGCAGACGCTCGCCAATCCGGACCAACCAGCTTGCTCACAGTGGAGGGATGCTGTAGGGGTCTCAAATTCCATTAAAAGAAACAAAACCAAGGCAAGCCACAACGCCCATTCCCAAGACGGGCTTACCTCCTGCACAGCACCTTATCCATCCCTGGTCTTCCACTGTGGGTTGTTGTTTTGCTTTGTTGCCTTTTCTTTTGGGTGTCTGCTTAATAAATGCACCGAGCTAATCTGCAGAGCAATGTTTTCTTCCCATCCTGCAGCCCCACACTTGTCAGAGCTGCCTGGAATTCCACCAGCAATGCAGCTTCTCCGCGTCAGTGGTAATTACAGACAACAGAGGCTGCTACTCCTTGACAAAAGGCTTTCGTTCCCGCTCGTCCCTTACAGCCCTGCCGTCAGAATTAAATCCATTTCCCCGCACGAGGCTGGGAGGAAATGAGAGCTCTCTTGGCCGTGCGCGCTGACAAAAGGACGCTTGGCGGCGCCCACAGAGCCCCCTCTAGCGGGCCGCTGCCCGGCTGCCCCAGGGCCGCCGTGCTGCAGTGCCCCCACCCGCAGTGCCCGCCGCCCGCGCTGCCGCAGTCCCGCCGCCGGGCCTCGGCCCACGTCCACTCCGCCGCTACCAACTGCCCGCAAGAGCCAAGAGCTAATATGAGGATTTTGTTACTAGGAAGAAAATCTGAACCGTGAGCTTCCTTAAATGATACATCCTCCCTGGGATTAAAAAAAGAAAAAAGTCCTACAGCTGGAATATTTATTGTCTGGGAAAAACTTCTGCCTTTAGAAAATTAACTATTAGGGATTTTAGTAGCAATTGTTGACCATTTGAATTCTGAGCCAAAACTATCCCTATCCTAATTCTGACTCCATCTTCGACTAGAACAAAATTTTTGTTGTTGTGCTGCGGTCTGGGACTATGAGCCCAGCTCCCTCCAGTTCTCATTACTTCCTCCTCTCACCCCTCTCCTCATCCCAGAGGGAACAAGTTTAGTGAATAGGGAACTGGGTAGAGAACCAGAATACTTGATTACAGTTTCAGACCTGCCATTAACCAGCTGTGTGACTTTGATGAAGTCACTTAACCTTTCTGGGCATTGCTGTCTCAGTTTGTAAAATGACAGTGTACCTAAGGCATCTTCCACTCCTACTTTCTGGCAGCGTTTCTCAATATGCCCTCAGAGTAGGACTGTCAAGTGGTAGCTTGGGAGTTTAGAACCCCATAAGCTCCACCAGCTTCCCCAAATCAGCATCCACGCTAAGTGTTTTTTTAAAATGTTGATTGCAGGGCAAGTATGGCTTCCAGAAAAGCCCCTGGTCACTCCCCCCAACCAGATCATGGCCCATCTGCTCCTTTTAGGTTCTGGGCCACCACCACATTTAGACACTCCCGTAAAAATCTCCTGACTCCACCACAGTGCTCCTGCAGGATCAGAATCTCTGCAGGTGAGCCTAGGAATTTTTTTATTTTTTAACAAGTATCCCTAGTAATTCTGTTGCACACTGACATTTAAGAAATGCCACTCTATGTGAGCTACAACTGATGTGGAAAAAGAGAAAATGCCCACCACAACCACCCTAGAACGGACAAATATTCCATCTCAGACACCAGAGTAAGTGGTGTCTTTCTGCTCTAGCTCTTCCAACCCTTCTATCCCCCAGTCTCGACCCCCTCCTTTCCTACCCAGAGCTTCTCATTCACTCCCATTTCCCTTCCAGAATGGCTGATTCCATAAGCCCTTTCCCCATTCTCCTGTCAAAACCTGCTAGAATTATAAGCAGCTGAGCCACTGGGACCCAAGGTCTGCCTGGCCAGAACCAGGAAGTCATGTGTTCACTGAGACACTTCAGGCAGCTCTGCATTATTGGTGCTGAGTGATGACATCTAGGGAGTCAGGTACATCTTCTCCAAAGCCCTGAGATCATAGTTATGGTGGGCCCTTTTCTGAAATTGAACCCCAAAAGGGAAGAGAGAATTTTTGTTTAGTCCAGAAATAGCAGGCTTCATAAATCCCCTTAGTCATCTCCATCACTCAAAAATTTCTCTTCCTGATGTATTATTAGCTTTCTCAAACTAGTAATTGCAAACTCATGTTGGCTCCTGCCACTGCTCTGAGGGCTTTACATGCATTTTTATTCATTTAATCCTCACAAGAACTCCATAGGACAGTACTATTATTGCCCCATTTTACAGTTGAAGAGATTGACACACAGAGAGATTACGTAACTTGCTCAAGGTCACACAGCTAGTGGGTGGCTGAGATGGGATTCAAACTCACACAAAATGGCTCCAGAGCTTAGAAGCCCTACCACTATCCTGCACATGGCTTCTGGGAGGAGAAAAAAAAATAACTTGGAAATGCAGAACTAGTACAAGACAGTGATAAAGTTGATTAGGCTGATAGCTGATACATTCTTTTCCCGAAAAAGTGATTCTGCTCTTCTGGTCGTCAAAGTGCTAAAAAAAATTGCATGGTGCACTGGGTGTTATATGCAAGTAATGAATCATGGAACTTTACATCAAAAACTAGGGATGTACTGTATGGTGACTAACATAAAAAAAAAAAAGTCCTAAAAAAAAAAATCCTCCAGCTTCTCTTATGTGCCATCTGAATGTGTCAAGTACTGGAAAGATTAGCGTCATCCTGTGGCTTTAGGAATTGTTCAAATATCAGATAGGAAGCAAGATTTCAATATATAAATTTCCATATTAATAGCCTCTGTGGAATTTTAATTGAAGTTCCTGAAGTTCTCACTCAATTCCAAATTCACTTTGAAATCCTACAAAAGCAACAAGAACTGCAGTTGGTTCCCAGGCTATCCTGGGAAGATCACAAGAATTCAGAGTCCCCACCACAGAAAACCCAAGATGTCTAGACCTTAACTAGGGATAGGAAAGCATAGAAGACTCCACGTCAGGCCCAGAAAATCACATTTAACTAGCCCCCAATGACCAGGTAATCTAAAATTAGATTTCCTGACTGATTTGCAATAAAGGTATTTCTAATCCCGTTGTCTCTTGACAAAAAAGGGTTTCTGGTCAGCAATAACTTATAAAGTAAGAAGATGGCAGTGTAAGAGACACCTATGGTGCCTCCAACTCCTGGTATTCATGTCCTTGTATAATCCCCTCCCCTTAGGTGCTGGCAGGACCTGTGACTTGCTCCTCACTGACAGAATACAGCAAAGGGGATGGGATGTCTTTTCTGTGATTGCCTTGCATAAGGTTCTTCATCTTGCTGACTTTCTTGATTGCCTTCTTTTTTATATGCTTTGATTAATTAAATAGCAATGCTAGGAAGACCTACACAGCAAGGAACTGAAGGTGACACCTGGCCAACATCCAGCTAGAAACTGAGGTCATCAGTTCAAAAGTCCTAGAGGAAATGAACTTGGAAACAGATTCTTCACCAGTCAAGCCTTCAGCTGAGACCCTAACCCAGACCAACACCTTGATTTCTGCCTTGAAAGGGAGCTTAAAGCAGAGGACCCAGCTAAGCCATGCCCAGGTGTGACTCCTGATCCACTGAAATGGTGAGGTAATGAATGTGTTAAGTTGCTATGGTTGTGATAATTTGTTACACAGCAATAGATAACTAATGCAGTGCCTTAGCACCCTCCAGGCACAGGCATACTTATCAATGGCTTTCCCCAGGGCATGTCAGAGGTGCTGGAGGGACTGACACCCCAGAGGACCTGCTCTCAAACAATGACCATCGGGAGTTGATGAATAACCTGGTCCCTCATTCCTAAGTATTAGAAGGACACCTCTGAAACATGTTGTACATAGTCTCCCAGAGTGCCTCAGCAGGACTGAGCCCCAGTGGCCCACAGCAGTAACCTGCTCAGTCATGCATCTTTCATAGTCTTCCTTTTCTTCCCTACATTACTTCCCCACTCCCCTACTGGTGGTTCCTGGGCTTGTCTCCCAAATAAACTACAAATCATGGCCTACTTTTAGGGAAATCAAATTTAAGATGGGGGGGGGGAGAGAAAGACAGTGCTTTCAAAGCAAGACCAATGATAAATTCTAAGTCTAGGTTTCCTGAAAATGCCCCTCTCTGAACAAGCAAAAGCATAGCCAACCCTGTGGCTGAGGACTGCTGTGGAAAGAAAAATGAACTGGGAGTCCAGGGTCTGGGGCTCCAGTCTCAGTCCTAGTGACTATGTGGACCAAGGAAGAATTGACCCTGGGTCTCACTTCCTAGCTGTAAAGTGAGGGTAACAGCCCTTGCCCTCTGCTATGGGCTGAATTGTGCTCCCCCTACTGGCCCCCTGTCGCCAATTGCTATGTCGAAGTCCTAACCTCCAGAATCTCAGAATGTGACTGTATTTGGAGATGGGGCCTTCAAATAGATAACTGAGATAAAGTAATGAGATAATTAGAAGATTAAAAAATTTGGTGCTATGGATAGATCCTAATCCAATAAGACAGGTATCTTTATAAGAGGAAATATGGATACAGAGATTGCAGAGGGAAGACCATGTGAAGACATGGGGAGAATTCAACCACCAACAACCTAGGAAAGGAAAACCAACTCTACTGACACCCTGATTTCTTGATCTCAGGTAAACTTCTGTTGTTCAAGCCACTTTGTTATGGCAACCCTAGAAAACTAAGTCTCCTACCACTCAGGGTTGTTGCGCAGACAAAATAGGATACTAAGTGTAAGTACTTACAGTCTTATTACTGATCAAAATGAGAAGAGGGAAGAGCCACACAGGGTGGGTGGTAAAGCAGCACCCACAGCTGGTGGAGAGGCCCCAGACTCCAGAAGAAAGGCAATCCTTATTATAAAGTGGCAGAGAAGTCAGCTAAATTGTGTCCTAGTGTTTTGTAGAAGGTAGAACGTACAAATGATAAAATTAGATATTTAACAGAGGAGATTTCTAAGCAAAATAGTGAAAGTGCAAATAGGGTCCTTCTTACTGCTTATAGTAAAATACAAAAGGAGAGATGAAATAAAGGAAGAAACATTAAACACAAAGGAACCAGAGCTTGAAGACTGGGAAAATTCTCATCTACATTGTAAAAAGTGAAAACACTTGTTCTGAAGAGAGCACTAAGGGTGTGGCTGAATAACCATTTGATAAAGAGGTCATGGAGTGTAACTCATGGACCTAACCAGCCATCTTAGCAGAGGCTAGGAACGGTGTTGGGTTTTTCCAGCAAAGATAGTGCTGGTTTGAACTAAAGGGGACAAAAAAAGCAGGACAGAATGAAGGAAGGATGAGACCACAAAGCTACTCAGTTGCAAATGTGCACTGCTCTTCCAGGAAAGGGAAGAATGACCCGAAAGACACTGCCATTCCAACCACAGGCCCAGGGGTCAAGTTGGTTTCTTCCTGGCTTCAGAGGGCAGAGCCACTGCAGAACTGTATGGGGCGATGCTTCCACCACAGTGGGCCTGGAAGGTAGGACACTGAGCCAAAGAAGATTTTTATAGGCTTAAGATATAATGGAATTTGCTTTGCTAGGTTTGGGAATTGCCTGGAACCCATCACTCCTTTCTTCTTTCTGATTTCTTCCCTTTGGAATGGGAATGTCTGTCTTATGCCTCCTCACCATTGTAGTTTGGAAGCACATAACTTGTCTGGTTTCACAGGCTGATGGCTGGAAGAGAATTTCACCTCAGGATGAATCACACCTCAACTCTCACACATACATGATTTAGAGGATATTTAGATGACACTTTGAACTTCAGACTTTAGAACACATGCTGGAACAAGTTAAGACTTTTGGGGCTATTGAGGGTGCCTGGGTGGCACAGTGGTTAGGCGTCTGCCTTCGGCTCAGGGCGTGATCCCGGCATTATGGGATTGAGCCCCACGTCAGTCTCCTCAGCCATGAGCCTGCTTCTTCTTCTCCCACTCCCCCTGCTTGTGTTCCCTCTCTCGCTGGCTGTCTCTCTGTCTAATAAATAAATAAAATCTTTAAAAAAAAAAGACTTTTGGGGCTATTGAGATGAAATGAATTATTTTGCACGTGTTAAGGGCATGAACTTTTGGAGTCAGGGGCCAAAAGCCATGGACTGAATTGTGTCCCCCTCCCGCCTTATGAGATTTGTATGTTGAAGTCTAACCCCCAGTGTGACTATACTTGGAGATAGGGCTTTTGGGTGTTTGTTAGGGTTAAATGAGGTCAAAAGGTTGGGGCCCTTAATCCAATAGGATTGGTATCCTTCTAAGAGGAAGGGACAAGAGTTTGCTCACTCACGCACACACTGCTGATTCTCTCCACCCATCCCCACCCTACCATGTGAGGCCACAGAGAGAAGTCTGCGAACCAGGAAGAGCAGCCTCACCAGAAACCAAAACTCTTCTGACCTTGATCTTGGACTTCTCCGCTTCCTGAACTGTTATTTAAGCCACCCAATACAGGATTTATATTATGCCAGCCCAAGAAGACATACACTTTCTGTGCCTTGGTTTCTCCACCTGTACAAAAAGGATCATCAGGTCTATCTCATAAGACTGTTACAAGAACAAGGTAACATATGGAAAGCATGGGAACAGATACAGCATATATTAAGTGCTATGTCTTTGTGAGCAATTGTTATAAAGATGAAGATTTCCTCCATGCTCAAGGTGCCTTACGGCCTTAGCTCGGTATTTAGACAGCCTTGAAAATAGTCACTGCCAGTGGCTAATGCCTACCACTCCATACTCTTCTAGCTTAAGTTTACATTCCTATTAAAGGTTAATTGCCCCAGGAAGGGTAATGGGCACTTATTCTTCAAGTGATGAAAGCAGACAGAATGAAAAATATTCTATTTAAGTCCTTGAAAGGATGGAATGGAAGCTGCATAGGGGTTGAGGGATAAGTGTGAAGGCTGAAGACCCTGAAATCTACTTCAAAGCATGAGATTAAGGAAAAAGAGTTGAGTAGATGTGTGACAAGTAAGGCCATTTAAAGGGTAACTGGTAAACTTTGAATTATCACAATTTTTTAAGAGACTTCAGAACTTTCAAGACTGCATTTATTTGTCTCTAGAAGGTAGCCCTGGGCTGGCCTTTTCACTTTTCATATTTGGGGGAGCCTGTAACAGAGAAAAAAGTCCCTTATAAATGGCTAAACGATAAAAACAGACAGTTCCCAAAAGAACTATGTAAAAAATATTTCATTAGTAACCAAAGCTGATTTAAACCATTTTTTACCTATTAAAATCCTATCATTTTAATAGATCCCACCATTAGCCAAGGATATAGTGAAATCAGCACTCAGAGTTGGCGGTATTATAAAGTGGCCCCATGCATCAAGTCATAGATTGTACCTACCTGTGAATCAGAACTTCCACTTCTAGGAATCTATCCTAAAAAAAGAAAGAAGGAAGAGGTAAACACATCATGCTATTTGCCATGTTTATGAGAGCAAAAAACTGAACACAACTTAAATGTCCAAAAATTAGAAAACCATTCCATTTAATGGACCATTAAAACTTGTAGAATAAGAAGAAACAGAACACACAGTGGTATATACCTGTGATAATTTCTTAATTTAGTTGTATAAGAAAAAAATTTTGGAAGCATTTTAGTATATTTCCATCAGTGGTTTTACTAAGATGGTAAGATCATTTTGGGTCTTAATATTCTGAAATCTCAACTTGAAGAAAAAAACAAATTCATGATGAAAAACAAAGTCACTCCAATCAATCACTGTGGATAATAAAGTACTATAGTCACATGCTTTAATTCAGCTTGTAAAAACACATTCACCTCTTTCCTAGTCCATTCTCATTTATATTTCAAGGGTGAGTTTTGTTAGAATTAAAAGCAGTAAAGAGTTTAACACTATTACCCATATGCCCTGATTCCATCCTTCACTGACCCAGTGGATATTGGGCAAGTTCCTTAACTTCTGTTTTCTTGTTTCCTGATGTGTAAAATGGATATAATTATACAGCACACAGTGGTCATGAAAATTAAATAAGTTAATATGTATACACCACCAGGAATAGTGCCCAGCACAAAATAAGTATCAATAACTTTTCTGATCTTGATCAAGTCTTTCCATTATGTATGTGATTAAGCTAACATTTTGAGTTCCAGTTTAGCTTTAAAAGTTTCATTTAAATTAAATTTTTTTTCACATATCCAGAGTGTGTTAAACCTAAGAGACAAATTCAGGTATTGCTGGGTTTACCCAAAGAGTTAAAGAATAATTAGATCCTATAGCCAAGGGTCTAGTGTATTATAGATCATTGTCTTAGTTTGGTTTTCAGTATTAGCCAGAAAATTCCAGGAATGTAATATTTAAGTATCAGAATATGAAAACTTGAAGATTATCCCTGTTGCTTTATTCTCATAGTTCGTTTAAAAAAAAAAGTCTACTGGCCCCTCATCTGAATAGTTGAAGTTCCAGGAAGAGGGTGGTCTGAGAAACCAGACTCAGCTTGCTACTCAGCCCCTCTGATAGGGTGGGCATACTACTGTTGTTGGTTGTATAGCTGCACGGTTTCACATATTATCCAATGTACCTTTCCCTCCCCCCACTGAGCCAATGCTTGGGGGTTGGAGGCAGGGAAAGAGGTAGATAGATACCAACCAGAAGCCCTCACTTACTTAGCTTCAGGTTTCAGTTCCCAGTAACACTAGTCTGAAAAGCAAGGCTCTCATTTGAAAGAAGCTGACTTTGTTGAAAGAGAGAATAAACATGAGGGTTCTGGTGGGCCAGAACTCAGATGGCAGCTCAGGTGAGCACAAAGCAGGGAGGAGGCAAGATATGATGTGGGAAAGATTTCCTACAACCAAAAACGGAGATGAAAGTTGAAACAGCAGGAAGTAGTTATTCAGAGAGGATAGAACTAGTTTGTAGAAGCTGGTTGATCCCTGGGAAAGAGTCTTACACCACACCATCCTGGGCCTTGACCCAGGGATGGGGAAGAGTTACATAAGGGAACAGAACCCAATAAAGGTAAAGAAGAATCTGAAGAAAACAAGGCTTTGTACCCACTTCGTGGGATGTAGCCTCTCACAGGAGTTTAGTGACCACATGGCTGAGGGACATCATCAAGTATGTGCCTGAGGGCAGCTGCATAGCCCATCTGGGAGTGGGAAAGTCAGGGAGACCAGAAGATGCCTGGGTTCTAAAGGGAGAAGGCCCAGTAAGCCTGGCCTAGAGAAGAGAAGCCACAGTGGGGCCATGGACATCCACAGCAGATGTCAGCTCAACAAGACTGGGGGCCCAAGAACTAGCTGGGGAAATACACATGAGCATTTCCATTGTAGCCTCCATAGTCCATACGCTCTTTACTGTACCTAAAGGAGGACAAGAGGATCTTCTACGGGAGCTGGCATAAGAAGCAAAAAGACCTATAGGGATTCTGAACATTAAGCAGATACGGTATTTACTCAAAGAAGTATTTACCCTTAATGGGGTAAGCCAGTCTTCCCACCATCTGAGTCATAGGGTCTTACTGGGTTCTCAAAAGTAGAATTCAATGTAGGAAGTTACATTTCTTCCCATCTAAATTGTGCTCATAATTGTCAGTCCGGCTTTGGTGTGTGAAAGTCCAAGTCAGGACCCAGAGATCAGAACCAGTATTGTGACCATAGCTTTGCCATCTCACATCTACAGGGAGAGCTGCATAGATGATATTCCAGCAAATGAGCTCCTTTATTATGTGCAGGGCTTTGGCCACCAAGGCCCATATGGTCTGTCTCTTCCCTTGGGTGCCTGATCCAAATTGTATGATGCAGGAAAACTCTACTCCTAGGTTCTTCTCACCTCAGAGCACCCCAATGAGGCAGGTGCCCCAGGCCCATCTTCCACACAAGAAGGACACATTCTTGGGGACAAAAGTCTTCCAAAAAGTAAAGGAGTGATCCAAAGAGGACCAGAAGAATTCTCCAAAATACTCAAGTTGTATTTATAGCCCCTACCCTCCCACTGGAAGGTCTACCTTTAACACTGTCTTTGGAATCCATTTTATTGCTAATCCATTTTGTGTAATACAGAGATTAGAACAAGCGGAGAAGGCGGAGGGTGGGAGGACACACTGACTTCCCTCAGGGGCTAGCTACTGCGGTCCTAGTACTTGATGGCTTTCTGCTAACCCAAAGAGCAGTCTGTCTCAAGGGAGGTCAGTAGCACATCAGAGAAGTCCTGCCTCTACCTTTGAGAGACCTTCTACTCAATTCTTGCAATTCTCCTCTGTATCTTTGTGGGACCAATGAGATAGGCCTTTTATAAAACTCATATAAATATTCCCTCCAGAAGTCCACTAGAATAGATGAAGACTTACTTCAATTAATTTAACCACCAGGCCCATCATAGGTCAGAGAAACAGAAATTATTAGCTTTCTCGAATTGTGTTCAGCTCACTGGCAGAGTTAGGAGCACATACCAGGTAGAGATTTCATCAAATACACCAAACTGCACACACATACACTAAACCCACTTTTGTGATTGATTTAATTTTTCTGTGGGGACAGAAGATTGAGAGTTACAACAAAGGAAATCCCCCTCTCTTATTTTCATGAAGAAATTCATCTTTCCTCTAACATTCTCTTCTCATCCTGATCACACCAGGGCCTCAAGAGTCTTTCTTGGGTGCTGCTTGGATCTCTTCCTGAGTGGCTGCAGACTGGGGCACCCTCCATTGGATGTGGGCATCACCCCAAGGTTAGATGGATCCTGTATTGTATGCTCCAGATCTCACCTTTGCAAAGTTCCAGGGAGAACAACCAGCATCCATGTAATCACAGCACCAATCCCTAAACCTCCAAAGATTAGAAGACACTGTAACATCCTGAGCCAACACAACCACTAGATCAGCCTTCACTCGGAGTCGCAGTACTCTTGGTCCAGGGCTTCAAAGTCTAATGCCTAGACTGGTAATGCCAACAAGGGGTGGTGAGGCTGAGAAATCAGAGACCACCCACCCCATCAAAAAGAAGTTCAAGTTTTCAAAATACTCTGCTGGCTAAACCCATCAGAATATGCCCCATAGGCTACCAGTGAACACTGGGACAGACAGACGTGGTTCCCAAGGAGAAGCCTAGACTACCACACTGTGGTAGAGTTTTTGCCATCACGTAAAGCCAGCATCTGGGGGAACTATAAGATGGAAAACAGGAGATAGATGCTTCAAGTCCTTCCCAGGGTGTTAATGAATTCATCCCAGCTGGCTAGACCATCTCATTTCAGAGCTTAAAATGCTAGAAGAAATATCCCCAGTGATTAATTTCATACACAGATTACCACAACCTGCCGATGGGGTAATGGAAATCTACCACCCAGAGAGGCTTCCTTCTCTCAGAAATCCTTCCAAGGCATACTCCCAGAACAGGCTAAAATTTAGAACTGTGTGATGGCAGCACATCGAAGCCCCATAACAGGCACTTATGTTCATCCACATACTCCTTTCCAGAGCCCTTTTGACCCCAGCACAACTGGCATCTCACTCTACAACACTGAGGATGGTCTTTGTGCAGGGACATGCCTCTATAGATAACAGCCAACTCTGAACAAAATTCAGAGCCTTGCAGGATAGTGAAATGCCCAAGCCATAAACACAGGTGTCAAATAAAAGTAATAAACAACAGTGGGTCAGTGAACATCTTGCCACCCAAAACAGCAAAATCCTACACCTTGAAAGTCCAATTCTAAATGAGACTTGCCAGGACCTTGACATTGATCCCTATTCCTACCAAGGCCAGATGCCGTGGCTTCACACAGCTTGTGGCCCTCTCCATTTGCACACATACTTGCTGATTCAGTCCCCAAGTGAACCTGCTCTGGCCCGAGAAGTTAATCTCCATGCCTGCCATCAGCAGATTCTTATGTACTTCATTTGGAATTTTTGCCTCTCAGGAATGTTGTTGATCTTGCACAGCCTGTTCTGACCCCATCCTCAAATCCCCAAAAATGCCCATCTCTGCCAGCACCAGGATTCCACTCCTCAGATCCTTTCCTAGGGCAGGAAGAAGGGTGCAATGCCTGCACACTGAAGCTGGAGGCGGCCTGCCTCCCAGATCCTAAGCCCCTCTGTACATAGCATTTCAGTCCAATGAGTCACATCAGCTATACCCAGGTTTCCAGTTAGGGTGTCTGGCCAGGACCCTGAAACCCTAGATAATTAATCACCTGTTCAGGTAAACTGCACTGTACCCTTATAAGAATTGTTTGGCAAACAAAGGCCAGGCTGAGCTTTGTTTCCCTGGCCCCTCCCACTCCATCCTGGTTCTTGATTGTAAAATGTAAGCTTTTATAAAGTCATTAAAAGTGACTTTGAATAATTGCTCAAGCCACATGCCAATAAGGATCTTGGAGTTAGACCTATTAATAAGGAGAAAACGAACCAGAAAGATAGTCACACAGTAGGCACTTCAAAGAGAAAAAATCACTTCCCCCTCCCATCCTGAACAATTCAGTCCTAATCCTGTTAGTTCACAGTGAGGTAGGGGGATCCATGGTGACCCTGAGTGCAGTACTGGAGGCTGAGCAGGGTGAGAATGGCATCCACACATGGCGATGGCCATGTCAGAGGATGTCAGAGACCAAGAAGATAAAGGAAGGGGCCACACAGTGGGGTGGCCCATTGCAAAGTGGTAAAGTCCAATCAGCAAGAGAGAGGCTTTGGAAGGGCAACCTGGCATGGAGAGTCAGACCCAAGCCAGGTAAGAAGGTTGCCCAGGCAGAGGGGCAGGGTAGCATGGGGAGAAGACGCCCATGCCAAATCTGGTAGGCATGCATGCGTGTAGGTGACCTCACATGGTTAGCCAGAGTCCAAGCAGGGTGAGGAGATGTCCACCTGTGGGGTGAGGGATGGCCTGAGTAGAATGTCAGAGCCCGGGAGAGGGTTCTTACAGCAGGGCAGCTTGTCATGGGTGCTGTTATGGGCTGAATTATGTCCCCTCATAATTCATATGTTGAAGTCCTAACCCCCATACCTCAGAATGTAACTGTATTTGGAGATAGGGCCTTAAAAAGGGTGATTAAGGGACACTGGGTAGCTCATCGGTTAAGTGCCTGCCTTTGGCTTGGATCATGATCCCAGGGGCCTGGGATGGAGTCCCTCATTGGGCTCCTTGCTCAGCGGGGAGCCTGCTTCTCCCCCTGCCTGCCACTCCCCTTGCTTGTGCTCTCTCTGACAAATAAGTAAATAAAATCTTTTTTTAAAATGGTGATTAAGTTAAAACGAAGGGTGGGGGAATTGAGGGGAAATGGGCTAAATGGGTGATGGGTATTAAAGAGGCCACTTGTTGTGATGAGTACTGGGTGTTGTACGTAAGTGATGAATCACTGAATTCTACTCCAGAGACCAATTTTGCACTATATGTTAACTAAAATTTAAATTAAGAAAAATAAAATATAATGGAGGGTGGAAACAAATCCAATATGACTGGTGTCCTTATAAGAGAAAATTGGGGCGCACACACACACAGAGGAAAGACCATTTGCAAGTCAAGCAGACAGGCCTCAGAAGAAACCAAATTTGCCAATGCCCTGATCTCAGATTTCCAACCCCTAGAACTTTGAGAAATAAATTTCTGTTGTTTAAACCACTTAATCTGTGTTTTGTTATGGCAGCCCTAGCAAACTAATACAGGTGCTAAAGCCCAAAAGGGGTCAAGAGCCACCATGGGGGAGACATCACAGAGAGGAGAAGTGAATTACACATGGGGTGTCCTTGATGAAAGATTCACTCCGGGGCTCGGGGTGGGAAAGTGTATGATGCTCAAGCTCAGAACATCTTCTGCCAGAAAGGAAGTGACCAAAAAATGATAGTGACAGGTCAAGCAGAAAGGCAGCCCATTTGAAGGGGCCTTCCCTGGCCACAATGAGCACAATTTGAATAACAAAATAAATCATGAAATACTATGATATTATGATGATAACCTACTGAATTAAATAGAAAACTATGTGTCTATAATATACAATTATAAATGAATATAGAAACAACCAAAATGTTCTACAATTTAAAAATGGGGTACTTGGGTAGCTCAGTCAGTTAAGCATCCAACTCTTGATTTCGTCTCAGGTCATGATCTCAGAGCCGTGTGGTTGAGCCCTGCATCAGCTCTGTGCTAAGCATGGAGCCTGCTTGGGGTTCTCTCTCCTTCTTTCTCTCTTTCCCTCTCCCTCCTTCTCTTAAAAAGAGTTCTACAATAAGTAAATGGTTAAACTGTGACACATCCACCCCATGGGCTAATATTCAGCAATGAAAAGGGGGAACAGACTTTCAATACAACCACTGGGATGTTTTAAACGGCACTGTGCTAAGTAAAAAGCCAGACTCTAAAGAATAGCATGGAGGACATTAGGAGAAGGAAGGGAAAAATGAAGGGGGTGGAAGTCAGAGGGGGAGAAGAACCATGAGAAACTTTGGACTCTGGGAAACAAACTGAGGGTTTCAGAGGAGAGGGGGGAAGGGGGATGGGCTAGCCTGGTGATGGGTATTAAGGAGGGCTCGTATTGCAATGAGCACTGGGTGTTATATGCAAATAATGAATCATGGAACACTCTATCAAAAACTAATGAAATATTGTATGGTGACTAACAAAATATAATAAAATTAAATTAAAATAGAATAGAAGAGAATACATACTGCATGATTCCATATAGTATAGAACATTCCCCAAATGATATAGAGATGCAGAAGAGATTAGTGGTTGCCAGGGGGGTAGGGAGAGTGGAGATGTGGGGGCAGTGGGTGGGTAGCAGGCCGGAGAGCTTTATGGGGGTGGAATAGTGCTGTATTTTGCCAGGAGTGGTGATTCCACAAATCTACACATGTGGTAAAATGACAGGAAACTATACACACATAGTACCAATATTAATTTTCTCATGGTGATATTGTACTATAGTTACAGAAGATGTAACCATTAGGGGAAACCAAGTTAAGGGTAAAAGGGACTTCTCTGTACTATCTTTGTAACTTCCTATGAATCTATAATTATTTCAAAATAAATAAAAATCTTAAAAAAAAGAAACTTTTTATTTATTTGAGAGAGACAGAGAGCACGAGTAGGGAGGAGGGAGAGAGGGAGAAGCAGGTTCCCTGCTGAGCAGGGAGCCCGATGCAGGACTCGATCCTGGGACCTGAGATCATGACCTGAGCCGAACGCAGATACTTAACTGACTAAGCCACCCGGGTGCTCCAAAATAAAAAGTTTCACAAATATAGAATGTTTGGTGAAGAATAGGATACATAGATAGCTCCAAACCACCTGCACACAAAACACAGATTACAAAGGGAAAAAGCTAACTTTAGAGAGGCCCAGCAGTCACTGCATTAAGCAAATGATTGAAGTGAACATATTAATAGATCAAAATGTACCCCATCCAATAGGATGCAATGAGTAGAAAATAGCATCACTTCTGTGGTATTCCCGCCAAAGATTCATGTCTGAATCTAATCAAGAGGAAATAGACAAACACAAATCGAACATTCTACAAAACAACTGGCCTATAATCTTCAAAAGTGTCAAGGTCATAAAAGTCATGGAAAGACCAACAAAGTGTTCCAGATAACAAGAAGCTAAAGAGATATGACAACTAAATGCAACTCATGATTCTCAGGTGGTCCTTCTGCTAAAAAGGACATTCAGACTGTTGGTGAAAACCTGAATGGAGCCTGAGGATTTCATGGCAGTAATGCCACAACATTGACTTCCTGATTTTGACAGCTACACTGTGGTCTACAAGAGAATGTCCCCCATTCATAGGAAATGCACACTAATTAGGGGTGATGGGGCATCAAACTGACAACTTACTCTCAAAAGGGTCAGGAAAAAAGTTATTTTTACTCGCAACCCTTCTATAAGTTGTTTCAGAATAAATGCCTTTATGTTAACAATAAATGATTTAGATGTCAAAGAATGAGAAACCCTTCACGAAACTGATGAAATCCTAGAACATTTCTGCAAAAATGGCACTCTTTATATTCAGGCCTGGAAAATCACACTTGGCAGAAGGCACATGCAGATCTAAAAATCTCAGAAACATGATTCTTTGTTCATTCTAAGAATTAGCACAGTCTTTCAACTAGCAATTTAACTGCATTAGCTAAAAGACGGAAATGTGTCTAACTCCCTTTTTTAAAAGAAAGTTCCAGTTAAAACTTTTCTGTGTCTTACTAGAAAATGTTAGTCCCCACTTTAAATCTACTTACTATAAATGGCCTATTTCCAGGATCAATAATCCTTGGAAGACAAGGACATCCTGTACATCCTTGCTGCTGGTGTTGCCAAGCATAAGGCTTTTCTGTTTCCATTCAGGTTCTAGTCCCAGTCCAGGCCCAAAAGGACTGTCAGGAAGGTGCAGCTGGGCAGCTCACCACAAGAAAGACATGGTAATACCAACCCGCTAAGGTTCAGTGAGGATTAAATGCAAGTAAGAGTCTTGTCTTAATACACAGAACATATTAAAACTAACATTATCATTATTAACAGAGAGCAGGTTCAAGGTTCAGCTCAGGTCACATCTTTGTCCTTACTTTTGTTCTCAGTCATTCCCTGTCAGCTCATGTGGTAGCCATGGGAATTTTGTCTCCTAAGGGTTGACTGGCAAGGGAAGGTTTGGTTTATAGGTCAAGTGGCCAGAATATGAAAATCTAAAACTGAGCGTGTACAAAAGTAGAATCCTTAGAAAACAATAATCAAGTCAGAAATGGCAGCCAAGGCCAGCCAGTCAGGAGGAAGCCTGTAATACCTCAAACCAGAATAGAGCATTATTAAGGGCCAAGTGAATGAACTCAGAACACTTGCTACAAGCAGACCTAGGATTCCTGTGGCTTATTATTGATCACTCACCAATCAATACTGATTGCTCATGGTGAGTCAGATTTAATAATGTATCCAAGTGAACACTGACATCCCAAACACTGCACTAGACACCTCACTGACATGACTCCATTTGAGCCTCACAATTACTTGATGTACAAGACAGGTACAATTATCATTCCCATTCCACAGATGGGAAAACTGAAGATTAGAGAGATTCAGTAGCTCACCCAAGGTTACACAACTAGCAAGGGGTAAAACCAGCATTTGAACCCCAGTGTTTGGTCTCTAGAACCTGCACTCAACTGCTATTCTAAACTGCCTCCCACCACCAACCATCATTTGTGACTCCACAGCTCCCACCAACACTTATATCACACTAAGCAACTTGCTTGTTACAGTATGCTGGGCTCCAGTGCCTACAAGCCTTTGTTTCTATAGCAGTCATGCTGTAGAATGGACCAAGGGGTCTCATCAGAGTGCCAATGAGACACAGCAAGGGCAAAAAGTCTACCTTGTGGACTTGGAGAAGCAGGCTGCCACTTCTATCTAGCAGCTTCATTAGCTTGGCAAAGTAATAAGAGCTATTATAATAAACTATTGTTTTTACTTAGAAAATGCTGCCTTCCTATAGGAAACTGAGGGTTGCAGGAGGGGAGGGGGTGGGGGATGGGGTAAATGGATGATGGGCATTAAGGAAGGCACGGGATGTAATGAGCACTGGGTGTTGCATGCAACTGATGAATCACTACACCCTACCTCTGAAATTAATAATACACTATATATAAATTAATTTAATTTAAATTAAAAATAAAGAAAGTGCTCCTTCCCACAAGGCCAACTATAAAATAGGTGTGCATGCATGTGCACACATATGCATGGGGATGTGGTGTCACCACAGATCTTTATGTATGGCTACCTACTTCTTTTTCAGAAGACCTGAGTCAGAAAAACTTTTGATGAATTAATTAGTGCCATAAATAAGTAAACTTAGGTATGTACTGGATAACTCTAGAGGGGTTGCCTTCTCCTTGAATTGCTTACCAATTAAGATGGAAACACAATAATAGATTTTTCAAAGTAGCAAACTCCACTTTCCCACCTAGGTAACTTTCACAAAATGATCTTATTTCAATCATCTTTTAGCTTGGAAAATTCCACACACCTCAAGGAAAATATTTTGAGTTTTTTGACATCTATGTGGCTATTTAAGAAGAAACACTTTACCAGGCTCCTGGCTGGGGAGATAACTCCAGTCGTAGACATCACGCTCTGGCGACAAGTGTATGCTGACTCACCACTGCCACCATCTGCCCAGGGCCTTTCCTCCTCATTCTTCAAGCCCACAGTACAGCTAGCATGCTGGGTGATGTTTCTGGATAGATCTCTAGCCAAGGATATAGGTGGTTCAGAAGGATTGTTCCTATAGTTCTGGTGATCCGGATTTTGTCTCTAGAAACCATATTTAGTTGTCAAACAGTATAATAGGACAGTCATATTTTGAAGATTTAAGTCAATATATTTCAAAATTTTAATCAATGTAGTTTCATTTAAGTGATAAGGGCAATCTTAAGTTATTATGGATGGAAAGAAAATCATTACTCAATAGACTATATTTGTTTTTCTATAACCTTAAAATGTTGTGCAGTTGGCAACTGCATTAAAAAGATTGTCCCATGGAGCAGATTCTGTAGTTTATAATAAATGCAGCACAAAACAAAGCACTTCTGTTACCCATGCAAGGAAAAACTAAGACAGCCACCAGCTCATGTGCAAACACTATGGTCATGACACAACCCAAGCATCCAACTGGCTAACAGGACAATCCATTCCCACCCATTGGAGAATGTATCCCCTCAAGAGTCACCCAAATAGGACTAGTGGACAAGGAAAAAAATAGAAAATACCATTATATACCTGGCCATTCCTGCCCTAAGCTTCTAGAATGACTGTGTTTCTCTGCTCTCTAGTATCTGTCCTTCTCCTCTGTTCTTAAACACAATCACATCACTACTTAGAAAAGACTTTCACTGATCTAACCATTTTTCTTCTTCCACCTTTTTGATCCTTCTTTAAGGTCTCAGATTTCCAGGTTTAATGGACTTGAAGTTTGCCATCTGTGCTCTGCCTGGACTTCAGACACTCACATACACCCAACCCCCTATAAGCAGACTTCCAGCCCACTCCTATCCCACATCTCACATGCTGGGCCTCTCTGTAGCTTCTTGCACTACTTCCTTCCCTCAGATTCCCAAGATTCTCCCCTGCCCGACCTTAGGTCCTATCTTGCTTCTCCACCTCCCTGCTACCTTCTTCTCTCTGATGGCTCCTCCTTCCTCATGTCAATGGTGTCACTTAGGGCTCATTTCTAAGGCCTTTCTCTCTTTGTATCTTACCTCCTCTGATGACTAATCCACTACAGGTCTTCAAGGCTTGCCTGACCATGCAACCAGCCCATATAACTAGCCCATAGCTTCTACCGCCTAATGGACACTTCTGAGCTATGCACCCTGATAATGGTGGTGACAACTATGTGCTTTACGGTTTGCAAAGCAGGCTCAATTATTTCATCCCACCAAATGGTTGCAAACCCCATGAGACTGGCATCATAACCACTGCTGAGCATTCCACCAGAGTTGTCTGTCAGGGAGGAGCTCTCCAAGGCATATGCCTCTTCCTTTCTGAGTCCTGTCTGATGGAAAACCACCACTACAGAGTGGGTTTGTGGAAGCCTCCTCTCACGTCCTAGCTATCAAGGTTCTATTAAAGATTCGGCAGTTAGGAGCTAGGTCAGTGCCCTGGACAGTGACAGGAGGTAAGTACAAGATAATCAGGAACTTGGCTCCAAAGCTCACACAGATCTGGATTCAAACCCCAGTCCTGATATTTCTCAGCTATGTGGCCTTTACCTGTATTTTGGTTTCCTCCTCTATAAAACATGGATCATAAATAACTCACAGGATTGTTACAATCAACTGGAACATATAAGTTGCCTGGCACATGGAAAGGGCTCAATAAATGGTGGGTATTGTTCTTAATTCTTAAGCCTTTACCTCAGAGTCTTTGGCTCCTTCCAAAACATCACTGAGAACTTGTATGTATTCGGTTGCACCTTTCAGGATATCAACTTTGCTAGGCTTCCTGCTTTGGGGAAGAAATGGCACAAGTGCCTTCAGTTTGGCAAAACCACGGTTGAGATTTTTTATCTGTAAAACAAAAAAAACCACAGTGACATTTGTATAGATATCCACCCCCACCCCCTGTCCAAACCACAGAAGAGGGTTGTGAGGACTTGTTTGTACAGCTCTCATCTGGCCGATGAACCAAAGCAGGCACATGCCAGAGTCACCGCTCCACCAGCAGCACAGTTCCTGGCAATCGAGGAAGGAGTGGCATAAACTCAGCACTGTGGGTGAATGGGCTGGAAGGGAAGGAGGGGTCTGTGTTCTTGCTGAACCCCGGCCTCTTCCTCTTATAGCATACCCACTGTAATGTTCAGGCATTTAAAATGTTCGGAATTTAAAACCCAGCTCTACCGTGTACTAATTTACAAGAGTGTGTAGGACACTTCATATCACCAAGCTATGGTTTGTTTATCTGTGAAGTGGAAAATACCCACCTTGTAAGCTTTTTTGTGGTGATTAACATAATTACAAATAAAACACTTCCTCCTGACCTGTTGCATAGAAAGTCCTCAGTAAGTGGTACTGATAATGAATAAAATGTGCAAATACCACGAGAGACTATGGACTCTGGGAAACAAACTGAGGGCCTGGGGAGTGGGGAATGGGATAGGCTGGTGATGGGTATTAAGGAGGGCACGTATTGCATGGTGCACTGCGTGTTATACACAAGTAACGAATCATGGAACTTTACATCAAAAACTAGGGATGTACTGTATGGTGACTAACATAATAAAAGAATATTATTATTAAAAAAAAAGAAGTGCTGCTATAAAAAAAAATGTGCAAATACTCATCTACTCAAGCACTGTGCCATCAACTCTTTAACCTCTTTCCCAGCCAAATTGAGTCAAGTGTTAGAGTCCAGAGAGTCTGTATGTTGGCAAGATTTGAAAGGCCAAATAAGGCTATTTATCTATATGTTTATAATTAATTCTCCAGGGTCTAATCCTTCAGTTCCAAAGGCCTGGAACAATGATGACCATCCCCCTAAGGGGAACTGGCTTTGGAAAAACTGGCTTCCACTACACCATAAAGCCAATATACTCATATTGATTGAGAGCCCTCTCCCACTCCAGATCAAAGTGAACAATGGATATAGTCATCTCATTACAGCAGAATATAAAGACCAATAAAAGTATGAAAATGTGGAACTACAAAACAAAATAGAAATTAGATACATTTTTCATGTGCTAAGCTGGTAATACTGTTGTTTTGTCAATCATACCCAGCACTGGAGATGAACAAAAGGAACAGTCTTCTGTCCCATAAGAAGGGATTAAAATTAGTAAACTTCTCTAGAAAACAGTTGGGCAACTGGCATCAAAAGTTGTGAGACTATATAGATCCTATGTCCCAGTAATTCCATTTCTAGCATTTTATTTGAGAGCAATTTTCAGACATGCACATAAAACCAGTAGAAAGCTGCAAAAAGCATAAAGACTGGACGAATTATGGTCCATTTATATGACAGAGTACGCAGTAAAAAGATATTCTTTGAAACTATGCTTAAGAATGAGGAAATGTTGAAAGACATTGAGGAAGACATAAAAAGATGGAAAAATATTCCATGCTCATGGATTGGAAGAATTAACATAGTTAAAAATGTCCATGCTACCCAGAGCAATCTACACTTTCAATGCTATCCCGATCAAAATACCGAGGACATTTTTCAAAGAACTGGAACAAATAGTCCTTAAATTTGTATGGAACCAGAAAAGGCCCCGAATCTCCAAGGAACTGTTGAAAAGGAAAAACAAAGCTGGGGGCATCACAATGCCGGATTTCGAGCTGTACTACAAAGCTGTGATCACAAAGACAGCATGGTACTGGCACAAAAACAGACACATCGACCAATGGAACAGAATAGAGAACCCAGAAATGGACCCTCGGCTCTTTGGGCAACTAATCTTTGATAAAGCAGGAAAAAACATCCGGTGGAAAAAAGACAGTCTCTTCAATAAATGGTGCTGGGAAAATTGGACAGCTACATGCAAAAGAATGAAACTTGACCACTCTCTCACACCATACACAAAAATAAACTCCAAATGGATGAAAGACCTCAATGTGAGACAGGAATCCATCAAAATTCTAGAGGAGAACATAGGCAACAACTTCTATGACATCGGCCAGAGCAACCTTTTTCACGACACATCTCCAAAGGCAAGAGAAATAAAAGATAAAATGAACTTATGGGACTTTATCAGGATAAAGAGCTTCTGCACAGCCAAGGAAACAGTCAAAAAAACTAAGAGACAGCCCACGGAATGGGAGAATATATTTGCAAAGGACACCACAGATAAAGGACTGGTATCCAAGATCTACAAAGAACTTCTCAAACTCAATACACGAGAAACAAATAAACAAATCATAAAATGGGCAGAAGATATGAACAGACACTTTTCCAATGAAGACATACAAATGGCTAACAGACACATGAAAAAATGTTCAAAATCATTAGCCATCAGGGAAATTCAAATCAAAACCACACTGAGATACCACCTTACGCCAGTTAGAATGGCAAAGATAGACAAGGCAAGAAACAACAATTGTTGGAGAGGATGTGGAGAAAGGGGATCCCTCCTACATTGCTGGTGGGAATGCAAGTTGGTACAGCCACTCTGGAAAACAGTGTAGCGGTCCCTTAAAAAGTTGAAAATTGAGCTACCCTATGACCCAGCCATTGCATTGCTGGGTGTTTACCCCAAAGATACAGACGTAGTGAAGAGAAGGGCCATATGCACCCCAATGTTCATAGCAGCATTGTCCACAATAGCTAAATCGTGGAAGGAGCTGAGATGCCCTTCAACAGATGACTGGATTAAGAAGCTGTGGTCCATATATACAATGGAATATTACTCAGCTATCAGAAAGAACGAATTCTCAACATTTGCTGCAACATGGATGGCACTGGAGGAGATAATGCTAAGTGAAATAAGTCAAGCAGAGAAAGACAATTATCATATGATTTCTCTCATCTATGGAACATAAGAACTAGGATGATCGGTAGGGGAAGAAAGGGATAAAGAAAAGGGGGGTAATCAGAAGGGGGAATGAAACATGAGAGACTATGGACTATGAGAAACAAACTGAAGACTTCAGAGGGGAGGGGGTGGGGGAATGGGATAGACTGGTGATGGGTAGTAAGGAGGGCACGTATTGCATGGTGCACTGGGTGTTATACGCAACTAATGAAGCATCGAACTTTGCATCGGAATCCGGGGATGTACTGTATGGTGACTAACATAATAATAAAATAAAAAATAAAATAAAAAATAAAAAAAAGAATGAGGAAATGTCAAATCAAAACCACAATGAGATCACCTCACACTGGTCAGAATGGCTAAAATTAACAAGTCAGGAAATGACAGATGTTGGTAAGGATGCAGAGAAAGGGTAACCCTCTTACACTGTTGGTGGGAATGAAAGCTGGTACAGCCACTCTGGAAAACTGTATGGAGTTTCCTCAAAAAGCTGAAAACAGAGCTATCCTACGATCCAGCAATTGCACCCCTGGGTATCTACTCCAAAGATACAAAGTCGTGATCCGAAGGGGCACCTGCACCCCAATGTTTATAACAGCAATGTCCACAATAGCTAAACTATGGAAAAAACCCAAATGTCCATCAACAGATGAATGAAGCAGACAGACAGACACACACACACACACACACACAATGGAACATTACTCAGCCATCAAAAAATGAAATCTTGCGATTTGCAACGATGTGGGTGGGGCTAAAGAGTATTATGTTAAGTGAAATAAGCCAATCAGAGTAAGACAATTATTATATGATTTCACTCATGTGGAATTTAAGAAACAAAACAGAGGGGGCGCCTGGGTGGCTCAGCGGGTTAAGCGTCTGCCTTCAGCTCAGGTTATGATCCCAGGGCCCTGGGATTGAGCCCCGCGTCAGGCTCCCTGCCTGGCCAGGAGTCTGCTTCTCTCTCTTCCTCTTCCCCTCTCTCCACTCATGCTGTCTGTCTCTGTCTCTCTCTCAAATAAATAACTAAAATCTTAAAAACAAAACAAAAAACAGAAGAGCATAGGGGAAAGGAGGGAAAAATAAAACAAGATGAAATTAGAGAGGCCAGAGAGGGAGGCAAACCATAAGAGACTCTTAATCATAGAAAACAAACTGAGGGTTGCTTGGGGACAAGGAGGGGGGGATGGAGTAACTGGGTGATGGATAAAGAGGAGGGCAGGGGAAGTAATGAGCACTGGGTGTTACATAAGACTGATGAATCACTGAATTCTACCTTGATTAACGGATTTTTTTTTAAAGAATGAGGAAATGCTTTTGATAACGTTAAGTAAAAAAATAGAAAACTGTGTACCATCTCACAATTTTATAATATATCTGTGCACACACGTAACTAGAAAAAAAAGACATATATATATATATTAGTTGTATCTGTGTTATGGGAGTTTCTGTTCCCTAGCCATTCCTCTGTTTTTCAGGTTTACTAATTTTATCCTTGTAAAGAAGAACGAGGGTTATTAGCTTTAAAATAGAGGATAAAACCAGGACAGGGGCGCCTGTGTGGCACAGCGGTTGGGCATCTGCCTTCGGCTCAGGGCGTGATCCCGGCGTTATGGGATCGAGCCCCACATCAGGCTCCTCTGCTATGAGCCTGCTTCTTCCTCTCCCACTCCCCCTGCTTGTGTTCCCTCTCTCGCTGGCTGTCTCTATCTCTGTCGAATAAATAAAAATAAAATCTTTGGAAAAAAAAAAAAAGGACAAATTCTTCGCAGAAAACGATTGCTTCCTGATGGAAAGGCCCATATAAAATGGAAACTACTGAATCAGAGTCTTGTTCGAAGCCACATCATCACATAGATCGCAGGGTTATTTTCACAAGGGGTCTAATGCCTGGTGAAACCATGCTTTTCCACTCTTGCAGTTTCTCCAACTTGGCCTGGTCTTCTCTCACTTGGTCCTTTCTCCTCCTGCCCTTTCCCAAAGCTCCAAGCTGATTCACGGGGCTACACTCCAAAGGGCCTCAGGCATGCAGGAACGTCCCCAGCAGAACCTCCTCCTCAAGTCCCCCAGCTTGAAGTCGCGCCCTCCGCAACCACCCCCCTCCCCGCTCCCTAAGACCGCCTGGGCTGCCGCCAAACCCCAGGTTTACGAAGAGCAGAAGGGAGACCAGCCTGGACACGTTGGGGGCCCCGGTTCAGTTAGAAACACTAAAAGCCACCAGTAGATGTCGCTCGGACTACGGTCCACAGGACCACTGGGAGTTGTGATTCACCGCGTCCCGCCCTGACTGGGAAATGAGACACGGACTGGAGTGGGAGTCCGGCGCCCACCGGGGCACCGTGTTTCCTTACTCTAAAAAAGAGGGAAGAATAACTCCCACTGGGCCCCCTCACCCCATAATGGCTTCCAGGCAGAGATGCAGAAGGGGAAGGGGCGGTGGGATTCCTTTGCTCCCCAAGAGCTCACCCAGCGCGAGCGGCTGGGAGATGGAGACGCAACTCCCGGGCGCTAACCTTTTTGAAAGCACCTGCCGAAGAGAGACATTTTTGACGTTGTCACGGGCCTCGCGTGCCCGCATCCCAGCCCCAGACCCCGCTGCAGGTGGTTAGCAGGTGAGGAGGCCATCCTAGGGTCAAAGAACGAGCAGCCGGACGAAGGAGGAGGGTAACAAGGCCGCTACCATTCTCCCAAGCTGGGGACCCGAGTCGGGCCTCAGGAGGTTCGAGGCGCCTCCGAGCCCCGCGGGTGGGCGGTGAGTGGGTGCATCGGCTACTGGCCAGGTGTTTGGTGGGGAGCAGCGTGTCGTGGGGCGGCCGAGCCCGGGTGGCCTTGGGGACCCGCGCGGGGCAGGGCGCTCACCCGCTCGCGCTCCTTGGCGTTGGCCACGCGCCGCCGCTCCAGCACCAACTGGAGGTCCTCTGTCGAGGAGTAGCCTCCCGAGGGCAGACGCTTGAGCCGGCAGATGGCGGCCAGCTGGGGCAGCGGCCCGAACTGCTCCCTCAGCACGTCCTCCAGCACCTCAGCGGGCGGGACGCCCAGGAGAGCGGGCGCTGCGTCCATGGCGGAGGGCGGCGGGACGGGGGCGTGGGGGAGCCGCGCGGCCTTTCATCGCCCGCACCTGGGGCCTCACGAGGCACGGGGCGGGGCCTGGACCACCTGTCGCTGTTCTGCCTGCGGCTGATGGTCTCAGGAAGACTGGCCCTTGGGGATCTGGGTTTCAGCAGCTCCGCAGGTGATTTTGGTGAATACGGGATTACAGATAGACAGCAACTGATTTTCAAACTGGGCTGCACACTGGAATCACCTGGGGAGTTGGGTTTTTCTTAATCCCCCCGCCTGGGTACCAATCCCCCAAATTCTAATTTGATCAATCCAGGTTGGGGACTGCGCTTTGGGATTCATGTATACACATGTATGCAAATATATGTATGTACATTGTATACATTTACCAGAAAGAGATGATGGCTGTACACAAAACGTTTAAAAAGTTCATTTTGAAATAAATAAAAGTTGCAAGAACAGTAAGAGGTCCTGTAGCCCCTTCACCTAGATTCTCCACTTGTTAACTTTTTTCACATTTACTCCATTGCCCTCTTTGTCTCTATGAATATTCCCGTTTTCATTATTCTTTTTCTAAAGCATTTCCTAAGTCTTTCCCCATCTTCATGACCTCGACATTTTTAAAGAGAAGTCTTTCATTCTGAAGGCCGTCCCTCAACTGGGGTCTGCCCAGTGTCATTTTCAAAAATGGAGCTGTCCTATTAGAGGCCTGTGTCATCGCCGGTGCCCAGAACATCAAAGGCCTCAGACCAATCACCCCAGTCAAGATTCAGAGCAGGATCAGAAACTCTTCTAGGTATTCTTTTTTTTTTTTTTTAAGATTGTATTTATTCATTTGACAGAGAGAGAGAGGCAGCCATTGAGAGAGGGAACACAAGCAGGGGGAGTGGGAGAGGAAGAAGCAGGCTCCATCCCAGAATGCTGGGATCATGCCCTGAGCCGAAGGCAGATACTTAACAACTGTGCCACACAGGTGCCCCTCTTCTAGGTATTCTAAGCAGATGCCAAGTGATTTAATTCGGGGAGTTAGTGCTTAACGCAATCACTGGGAGGGCTGGTGGAGCCCGAGGGGCTCAGTTGGAGGGCACACTACCAAAGCTGCAGTCAGGGGGCAGGAACCAGTGCTGCTGGAGCTGCCACTCAACTCCCCCAGAGCTGGGCAAGGGGCCCCCAGACACTGCTGCAGAGAAACGCCAAGTCCCCATCCCCTGGCTTGTCCACAGAAAATAAACAAAAGGACAGGGACTTGAGTTCTGCCTGAAGTCCATGCTCACCAGCTCACACACCTGTTTCTAAGGTCATCTTAATTGGCATCCAGAAACCTAGAAATAAGGGATTCTGGGAAATAGAATTTCAGCCTTCTTGCCTCTGCAATGCCGGGAGGCACCCTGGAAGAAGGGAAGGAGGAGGGAAGCGGGGGTGGATGGGGGCTTGGAGGGGGGAGCCGATCCACTGTATCCTCCATGCTGAGACACAGAGAAACTAGCCCTTACTCTATCCTTTGCCCCAGCGGATTCACCTCATCCATCTTTGCTGTTTCCTATCCTGGGTCCCAGCTAAAAGGAACACTCCCCATATCTGCCTGGGTCCTTGGCAGCCCCTCGTCACACTGATCAGTTTGTGGCTCAGACACAGTTCCCTTAATCTCTATAGCTCAGTCAAAACATGAAAGAGCTGCCAAAAAAACAGCTTTAAATAAGGGAAGGCAAAATGACATTTTTAAAAGGGATCAAATATTATCAAGAGACAAGTCTGTATTGCCCAGAATTCCTACCTAAATCAATTTGGCAATTTCATATTATTACTCATATTATTACCCAAATTCATATAAATTCATATTATTATTACATACTATGTATTATCTCATCATATTCCTGGGAACTGGACTTTACTCCCATTGTACAGATGAGAAAATCAGTGCCAGAGAAGTTGAGTGACTAGCCAAGGCTGTACTGCTGGTCAATTTCTGAACGTCCTCTAACCCAGGGTCATTCAGCCCAGGCCCACACTTCTGGCTGGCCTGGTCCCCCAGCACACAGGCCCTGACTGCTTGCCATGCCCCATAATTCATTTCCCTTGAGGCTCCTACTCCCCCACTCCCACTGGGCACGAGCTGGGTTTACTATCTTGGCTACATCACTAGCAGAGTTAACTGTGGGTCAGGAGTGTTCTCCACCAAGAACAGAGAATGGGAACGGACCCACAGTCTTTGTCCCCAAAAAGCTGGGGAGAGGTCAGGGACCCCCCAGCTCAAGTCCTCATTTGAGCCAGCGTGCTCAGCAGCAGCCGGTGGCCTCCAGCTTTGACAAGATGCAGAAAGGTGCCTGACAGCCTCCTGAAAGAGAAGATGAATGGAAGCCTGGAGCCCCGCAGACCGTGGGGCCTCACATAGAGTGAGACTCACAGGGCCTGAGGGTTAGTCGGGGGTCCGAGGGGAAGAGCTGCTGCAGCACAGGAATTTATAGGACCGCAGGCAAGACACTCAAACACTGTAGGCCTCCTCTTGCCATCTGTAAAGTAGAGATTGTGAGAGGAGCTTCCTCAGAATTGTAGCATGGAGTCAATGAGGCCATTGGCACAATAACAGCTAATGCTGGTATAATGGGATCCATGTGCCATGCAGTTTTCTAAGCTCATTTTATGGATTAACTTTCTTAATCTGCACAACAATCTCAAGAGAGGGGTACTCTAACTTTTTCACAGAAGAGGACATTGAGACATGAAAGGCAAGTAACCAGCTTTCCCAGCTAGACAGGAACAAAGCTAGGATTGGACCCAGGCAATCTGGCCATGGAGCCTGGGTCTATAACCACCAATCACTCCTGCCTCACGTTGATTCCCACCACATTGTAAGTGATGACTACAATAGCAATGATAATATATGAACTAGATAGAATGTCCAGAAACTTGGCTATTGGACAGACAAGGCATAAGTGACCCAGACAGAGGGTGGTCTGAGCGAAAGTACAGAAACTGTAATGAGAGCTGGTTGAGGAGACACTGAGGTCCAGGGCTCAGTTCTGGTGACCCTCTAGCAGAGACATCAAAGGCTTGTTGGGGCTACCTTGAAGAGGGTCTGGAATCTCAATCCTGGGACCAGCTAGAATGAGAAATGCTTGTCAGATCTAAGAAGGATAAGACTGCAACAAAAGCAGGGCTTTGAGAAGATACAAGAGGAAGTAGGCTACAGGCTGTTTTGGGGAGGGGAGGGAAACTGAGAGGCACAGCTGTGTGGTGGATACCCCACTGCGTGGGGCTTGTCCCGCAGGAGGAATCCTTCTTGAGGCCCAGCTAGCAGACCCCCTTCCATCCTAAGTCACCCCTCCCAAGAGTAGCCCAGCCTCTTCACTCTTCTGTAACTCTCACCGGGGCCTGGGGCTCTCACTGGTGGTGGGTCTCTGGGCTTGGTTGGCTTCGAGCTGTAGGAATTGCTAGCAGCAGAGAGAGGTAGAGCCACTTACAACTGGCCCTTAAATGAAAGAGAACCACAAAGGGAGAGGCTCTTTCCAGTAGGCATGGTGTAGGCATATGAGGGGGTCGGACCAAGGCCCATGCCCAAATCTGGGTATATGTTCTAAGAATTCCAGAGTATAGAGGGCTAGGGCATTTGTTGGTAGAGGACACTCAGAGTTGCTGACTATAAGCACAGGTAGATTTTTTTTTCTGAACTAGTGACTTATGTTATCCTCAAAATGCTGTGACATCTGCTTCCAGAATATGCTTACTCTCCTGACTGGGATATTGTTCCCTGGCCCTAGAAAACCAAGCCTGGAAGGTCATTTCATGACAGCCAAAAAGTCTATGCCTTCTTCCCCCTGTGCTAGAGTTGGGCTTTCCCCTAACTCACAATGTGTAGCCTCCAGCCTCCCTCAGGTTGGGTCCTCATAAGCCAGAAGACTGGAAACCATGGCTCTGGGAGAAAAGGTTGTGGGCTTCAGCGTGCCAACAGCACACCCCATGTGGTGGCAGCTGTCTGTCACGGCCTATGTCTATTACCAATCCGTGGTCACCAAGCGTGGCAGCTATACAGGGTTCCCACAGCAGAGGCTGGGCGGGGCAGGCACTCCAGGGAGACAAGCTGACCACTTCCCCCAGGACAACTGAGGACTTCATTCTGTCTCCCCAGATGGCTCCACTCAGTCTGTAGAGAACTTAATTCTTCTGCCTTTCTGACTGTCTCTTGAGGAAATGGCAGCTTTCAGAACCTTCTCGGTAGAGAGAAAGGGCCAGCCCGGGCATGAGAATTGACCCTGGAGTGTATGTTTACCTGTCCCTGTTCCATTAGCTTTAGGCCACAGATCATGGTTGGTTAGACAGATAAAGAACAGCTAGTTTGCTACTCCAGGATGTCACCACCCCCAGGTTTCAGGCTCCAGAGGACTCTTCCTGAGGCTATGAGAAGGGGCTGGCTGTCCTAACTACCTCTCCTCCCTACTAGAATGCTGGCTAGGGTGGGGGGGATTTTTATCTGTTTTGTTCACTTTGGGTTTGTTTTTTTTTTTTAAGATTTTATTATTTATTTTTTTGAGAAAGAGCAGGAGGATGGACAGAGGGCGAAGAAGAGAATCTCAAGCAGACTCAGTGCTAAGCACGGAGCCCAACACGGGGCTCCATCTCACAATCCTGAGATCATGACCTGAGCCGAAATCAGATGGATGCCCAACCGACTGAGCCCAGGCCCCCCTGTTCCCTTCACTTTTGAATCCTGAAAACCTGGAGGAATGCCTGGTACATGGTAGAGGCACAGTAAATAATCCTGGATTGCGTGAATATTGATAAAAGTAGAAGTCTTCAAGCAGACTTCATGGTTATGAATTTTTAGACATTAAGTAACACTGAAATGCGTAAATCAAAAGCTATTAGAAATATGACATGACAAGATGATAAACACAGATAAATGTTCTACATGGGAGACTTAACACAAATCCTCCTGGAGAAATTGATGGGTTGTGTAGACAAAATATTAATGAGGATATAGAATATCTGAAAAATGAAAATCACAAGCCTAATCTAATAAATATGCCTGTGGAACATTTATTAAAAAGTGAGCAGACACGACTAGGCCACAAAGAAAATCTCAGTAAATTCCCCAAAAGTGGGACATATTAATATTGGCTCTTACCTTTTTTGCATAAGCTAGGAAAACCCTAAAACAAAGAACAGAACTACATAAAAAGAAAATAAGCCCATCCCTATATATCTATATTGCTATAGATGCAAAATACCAAGGAATAAACTGTCAGGAAATCAAATCTGGTAACATATATAAATCTAAAAAAACCAAACACACACCCTATAAAGGTACTTGAAGAAATACAGCAAAATGTGATTTCAATCCTGCAACAGAGGAGCTTCTAAGATTGATGGAAAGCTAAGAAGCCATAAAAGAACAGGCCAAAAGAAAAGCCAAAAGGGAAATATGAATACAAACAAATTAAAGTCCTGTTCAGCCACAGATGTCATAACAGATAGATTTCCATTCCTCGTCCTAATGGAATAACGGGACCAGTCCTTTTTCTGCCAGCAATTGGAAAACTGGACAAAATTCATGAAACAATTGGCATTGGACAACTATAACCCGAGTTCCGGGCTGGGGAAGCAGAGAGCATGAGCCCACCTGCTCCTTGGGATTCTTCCTGGAGGCTCTTTCCAGACCCCAGTGCAGGGAGGAGGGTCCCATGCAGGGTATGACAGTTTCACTAAGTGTGGAGAGAGGAAGATAGGAGTTGGGGGGAGACTGAGTGTGCTAGGATTTGGGGAGGAGCATGAAGGAAAGGGAGAGGAAGAGCTCAGAAATCTTCATCGGGTTCCCTGTGCATGCTCGTGTAACTCCATGAGGCAGGGCAAAGAACTGCTCTAGAAATTCTCATTCTAAACTGAGCTGGCAGAAAGCCCAGTCCCTGGAAGGGGGATGGGGCCGCAAGAAGAGGCCAAAGCCAGAGATATGGCATCAAAAGTTAACAGTTGGGAAATGAGATGAGGTTAGATACAGGACAGGAAGAAGTTTGGGGAGTGGTTTGAAGGCCTGGCAAAATCCAGCTCCAGCCCCATCTGTAACAAAGGAAATGCAGGGAATACCTGGGATCACTATCACTTCTTGGGATTTTTATACTTAAAACTCTGAACACTCCTGGGGCACCTGGATGGCTCAGCCATTAGGGTCTGCCTTTGGCTCAGGTCATGATCCCAGGGTACTGGGAATGAGCCCTACATTGGGCTCCCTGCTCAGCGGGAAGCCTGCTTATCTCTCTCGCACTCCCCTTGTATGAGGTCCCTGTAGTTTGTGTTAAACCTCTGCTGTTTTCGAATGAACTAACTAAATATTCATAGCTATAAAGCCCTTAAACAAAGATATGTTTGTTTCAGGACAGAAGGGACATTGAGGAAGGAGAACCAATTCAGGGAGAAAAGAGTGTGATGGCCATCGCAGAGACAAGCACAAAGCTTTCGTGCACTCAGTCAGTATTTATTGGGGACCTGCTATCTCACAGGCCTCTGTGGGTTGCTGAGGGGGTACAGAGGCACAGCAAGCCTTTGGCCTTGAGGAGCCCTTGATCCCACTGGGTTACTGAGATTAACATGTTTGAAGGGTTAAATGAAAGGACAGAGCAGGAAACACAAAAGGCCAAATGGAAAGCCCCAGAGAAAAAGCTGGGTTCAGAGGTTCACAGGGTGTCAGGTGGGGAGGGTCCAGAGCTGGCAGCGATGGCAACCCTTCAGATCTGGCCTGTCTCAGGCCACATGTTGGCTGATGGGCTTCTTACAGACCCAGTGATAGGGGGTGTCACAGCGCATGTCATTCCACTTCTGCTCAATATGGACACAGTCTTCCGTCTGCCCGTCCCCGTGCTGCCAGTTGTCTGGCTGATTTCTGCCCCAAAACCTGGAAACAAGAGGGCTTTATTCTGCCAGATGAAGAAAGTGTCCCTACCCCCACTATGGCATAAGGAGCTGAAGTGACATGGGTCCCTCATCTCCTGGTGGCCCTGGATGGGAACGGAGCTGGGCCCAAGGGTGCTCTAAGTGTGGCTCTGCTGAGATTGTCTTTAGTTACTGAGGATCAAGGGATAGGAAGGGTATCTGAAACTGTAAGCCCCCACCCCAGAATTCACATTCAGATACCTTCTGTTGAAGGCAGGGCCTACAAAGGGTATAGGATAGGCAAAAAACAGGGGCTCCTGGGTGGCTCAGATGGTTAAGCATCTGCCTTCGGCTCAGGTCATGATCTCCAGGTCCCAGGATCCAGCCCTGCATCGGGCTCCATGTTTAGTGAAGAGTCTGCTTCTCCCTCTCCCACTGCCACTCCACCCTCATGCATGCTCTCTCTCTCTCTCAAATGAATAAATAAAATCTTAAAAAGGATAGGTAAAAAACAAAACAAACAAAGAACAACAGCAACAGGGAAAACACAGGAAGACCCACTCATAGGCTGCCTGCCAGTCCCAGGACCTATTGTGTTCTGATGTCCCCTGTGGAGGGGTCCACGCAAGGACCAATGTGTATACACACACCCACACACATCATACACATCACACATACACACACATCACACATACATCACATACACAATCACACGTCCACTCTGTATACACACATCACACATACACATCATACACATATATCACACACACACAACATTAGCGCTGACTGGGCAGGAATACACACACAAGACAAGGACAAAGAGTCTCTAGCCAGGCCTGGCCCCAGACTGTGCCTGGGGCAGCACCACACGGTGCTGGACTCACGCTGTGCTCTGGGTCACACTGAATGGTGTCCCATCCACCCAGCGCCAGGAGCCCTCCTTGCCGCTGTCAGTGAGGCCAATCCAGTGGTAAGAGGTACTCGTGAACTTTATCAGATATGCCTGTAGAGAAAAGGCAGCGTTGTTTGACCCTGTGTGAGGAGATGGTTCTCCCAGCCATGTGGAAAAGGAGGCTGGGCTGTCCTCTCCCTGGTCCTGGGGCACGAAGCCCACTGCTCTGCAGGAGCTGGGCCCCTCCCTGCACCTTCCATGGTGTGTCCAGGATTGAGGGCAGGACTCAGGTCCCCTCAAAGAAAGCCCAACCTCTCCCATGTTGACTTGATGAGTGTGGCTTCACTGAGACAAAGACCGACCTGGCCATAGTTTATTAGAGAGATGTATTTTATTAAAAAAAAAAAAATACCACGTCCTTCGACAGACATACAAGAACAGTCTCAGGAGAACCACAAAGGATGGGCAGTTCCATAAGTTGAAATGGACCAAACCCATGATGGTCCTTTGACAATAACCCTAATAAATTCTGGTAAGGACCTTCGGCAGATGGGCCACCAGGCTCTGTATCAGCTTTCCCAAAAAGCCTGGGTCTCCTGCTTGTGGCCCTTCCACAGCCATTGGATTCACTGATGTTAAAATCAGGATTGACAACTACAGCAGAAGCTAAAGGGAAAATGAGGAGGTGGGGAGGGAAGTTATACTCCCAACACGTTAAGGGCGGTCACCCAGCACTACCTCCCCTTGCCCTTCCTCACTGCTGACAACTGAGGGCCTCGGGGTGTCTCCCTCATTCATCAAGGACATCAAGGTTTCTCTCAGTGCTTCTACCCCCAGAGCAAGATGCTCATGGGAACTCGGTCAACATTTGTTCCCTGACTGGCAGAAGAGACAGCAGCCCTCTGCCCGGCCCACTTTGGCCCGCTGCCAAAGTCCCCGATCCCACACCAAATCCATCAACACCACACCAAGCCTGCAACTCTGACCTGCTCCTCCTCAGAAGTCACTGAGGCCAGGTGGGCTCCCTGGGACACACAGAACCGCTCAGCCTCGTGCCAAGACTTCTTGACGTGAGAGAAGTAATACAAGCTCCCGCCGTAGACATTCCAGCCTTGCAGGATCAGTTGAAGAAGTTGATCTGGAGCAAAGGTTGGGGACGAGAGAGAACCAGGGGCTGGTTGCAGATGCCCAAGAGCTGCCCTTCCTGACCGCTCCTGGGACTGGTCACTGAGGGTCACGAGCCCACACAACGCTTGATGCCCAGTGCTCCAGGGGCAAGGCTGGGGAGGCTGCACCCCCAGCCTGATACCCAGTACCCCGGAAAGCAGCTCAGGACACCTGGCTCCATCCCCCCAGAGATCCTCAGATAGCTCTGCTACCCAGACAACACTTTCTTTCCAGACTCCTGCTTTCTGGCCCCACGACCCTCTTTTGCCAGTCGCTGCTACCACCGGACAGTCTGCTGCACTGCAGTTTCCGCCATCTCCCTAAGAGCCTTTGCAGCCATCCCACAGCGCCCCTCACTTCCTTCACTTCATCTCCTTCCACGTCAGCTGCCCACACCCGGGACCATCCTCGGGACCTGCTCTACCTGACCTCCCCAGTTCAAGCTCTAAAAGCTCATCCCATGAGCACAAGCCGCTTGTGCTCTCAGCTCTCTCCTCCCTCCCCACTACCACACCCTGCTTTTTAACATCATCTGCACCACAGCTGCTTGAAATGGTGCCACAACAGACTCATTCATTCATTGAATGTTCGATATACACGGTTCAATGGTTTTTAACTGCTGTGAACCAGGGACTATTATATAAAGATCAGGAAGACATGATTCATGCCCTCAAGGAACTTACAGTCTAGCTAACAAGACAGAGGTGTAAAAAGGGCGTTGAAGATGCATTTATGGAAGACCATGCACCTGTTAGAGCTGTAAAAGAGGGTATGGCCTATGTCACCTGGGCTGCACGTGGCATTCAGGAAGGACACCCCAGGTGAGATGTCACTTGAGCTGAGTCTTCAAAGACTGAGGAAGAGTTTGCCGGGTGGTCAGTGCTGAGGAGAGCATCCCAGGTGGAGGGAAAAGTAGACACAAAAAGTGTAAAGGTGTGAAACAGCATGGCATGGCCTGACCTATTCAAGTGCTGGGAATAGCCTGTGCCTACGGGAGGGGAGATGGATTTGGACAGCTTCACCAGCACGATATTGACCATCTCGTGTGAAGGAGTTTGGGGTTTTTTTCCCCTGTGAGCACTGGGAAGCCCTGAAGGGTTTTAAGAAGGATGGTAGTGTGCTCAGATTTGCACTGTGCTAATATCAACCTGGCGACAGCGTGGAGACTGAACAAGAAGGCAAATCCTAACCAGGCCAGAGACACCAATTAGAACATAATTACAAATATCTCGGTAATGATGATGAGTGTGTAAACCAGCGGTTTTCAAAATGTGGTCCTGGACCAGTAGCAGCAGCAGCATCACCCGGGAATTAAATAGAAACTCAAATTTTCAAACCCACCCCAGACTGAATCTGAAATTGCTTAACAGCTGGTGCTTCAACAAACCCTCCAGGTGATCCTGATGCATTCCAAGCCAAAGAACCAGTAGTCTAAACGAGGATTGGCAAACTGCAACCTGCAAGCAGCCTCTTTTTATAAATACAGTTTTATTGGAACACAGCCACACTCTTTAGTTTATATCCATCTTTGGCTGCTTTATTGTTACAGCGGCAGAAATGCTGCAACAGGGGGGCCTGGGTAGCGCAGTCGTTAAGCGTCTGCCTTCGGCTCAGGGCGTGATCCCGGCATTGCGGGATCGAGTCCCACATCGGGCTCCTCCGCTGGGAGCCTGCTTCTTCCTCTCCCACTCCCCTGCTGTGTTCCCTCTCTCGCTGGCTGTCTCTCTGTCACATAAATAAAAAAAAAAATGCTGCAACAGAGGCTGTTCAGCCAGAAGCCCAAAATACCTACTATTTGTCCCTTCAAGAAAAAGTTAAGCTAATGGTTCTCAGTCCTCACTGCCCATTAGAATTACCTAGGGAGCTTTTTAAAAAAATTCTAATGCCCATACTGCATCCCAGACCCTCCTCCTCCCAAAAAGTCAGAGTTCTGGAGGTGGGTCCCAGTCATCAGTATATGTAAATCCCCTTGGGTGAGCCCAATGTGGCCCACAGTAGAGACACGCGGGTCTCTGCTAAAGCAGCAGGTGGACATAGGAGGGCATTAGGAAGACAGCAGGAGTTACTGGAGAGGCATTAAGAAGGGCAGACGTCCCGGCTTCTAACAAACCTAGAGTCTCTTTTGTTTTTAAAGATTTTATTTATGTATTTTGAGAGAGAGAGCAGGAGCAGAGGGGAGGAGAGAGGGAGAGGGATAAGAAGACTCTCTGCTACCAGAAAAGACCCCGAATCACCAAGGAAATGTTGAAAAAGAAAAGCAAAGCTGGGGGCATCATGCTGCCTGATTTCAAGCTATACTACAAAGCTGTGATCACCAAGACAGCATGGTACTGGCACAAAAACAGACACATAGACCAATGGAACATAATAGAAAACCCAGAAATGGACTCTCGGCTCTTTGGGCAACTAATCTTTGACAAAGCAGGAAAAAACATCCAGTGGAAAAAAGACAGTCTCTTCAATAACACAAAAATAAACTCCAAATGGATGAAAGACCTCGATGTGAGACAGGAATCCATCCTCACACCATACACAAAAATAAACTCCAAATGGATGAAAGACCTCGATGTGAGACAGGAATCCATCAAAATCATAGAGAACATAGGCTGCAACCTCTTCGACATCAGCCACAGCAACTTCTTTCATGACACATCTCCAAAGGCAAGGGAAACAAAAGAAAAAATGAACTTCTGGGACATCATCAAGATAAAAAGTTGCTGCACAGCAAAGGAAACAGTCATCAAAACAAAGAGGAAATCCACAGAATGGGAGAAGATATTTGCAAATGAAACTACAGCTAAAAGGCTGGTATCCAATATCTACAAAGAACTTCTCAAACTCAATACACGAGAAACAATCAAATCAAAAAACGGGCAGAAGATATGAACACTTTTCCAATGAAGACATACAAATAGCTAACAGACACATGAAAAAATGTTCAAAATCATTAGCCATCAGAGAAATTCAAATCAAAACCACATTGAGATACCACCTTATGCCAGTAAGAATGGCAAAAATGGACAAGGCAAGAAACAACAAATGTTGGAGAGGATGTGGAGAAAGGGGATCCCTCTTACATTGTTGGAGGGAATGCAAGTTGGTACAGCCACTTTGGAAAACAGTGTGGAGGTTCCTCAAAAAGTTAAAAATAGAGCTACCCTATGACCCAGAAATTGCACTACTGGGTATTTACCCCAAAGATATGGACGTAGTGAAGAGAAGGGCCATATGCACCCCAATGTTCATAGCAGCATTGTCCACAATAGCTAAATTGTGGAAGGAGCCAAGATGCCCTTCAACAGACGAAAGGATAAAGAAGATGTGGTGCATATATACACTAGAATATTACTCAGCCATCAGAAAGAACTATTACCCCACATTTGCAGCAACAGGGACGGGACTGGAGGAGATTATGCTAAGTGAAATAAGTCAAGCAGAGAAAGACAATTATCATATGGTTTCACTCATTTATGGAACATAAGAAATAGGAAGATTGGTAGGAGAGGGAAGGGAAGAATGAAGGGGGGTAAACAGAAGGGGGAATGAACCATGAGAGATTATGGACTCTGGGAAACAAAGTGAGGGCTTCATAGGGGAGGGGGGTGGGAGATTGGGATAGGTCGATGATGGGTATTAAGGAGGGCACGTATTGCATGGTGCACTGGGTGTTACACACAATGAATCATGGAACATTACATCAAAAACTAATGATGTACTGTGTGGTGACTAACATAACATAATAAAAAATTTAAAGAAAAAAAAGAAGACTCCCCGCTGAGCTGGGAGCCCAATGCGGGACCCTGAGACCATGACCTGAGACAAAGGCAGACGCTTAACCGACTGAGCCACCCAGGTACCCAAGACTGGGAGTCTCTTCAGCAGCTGCTCAAACCGCCCCCTCTCTCACCCTTAGCAAGTGACCTCCTACTCTACCTAGGAAGAGACACCACTAAAGCTCAGCTCCCTCAGTTTCATATTCCCACATCTGCAAACCTGAGTGAACACCTACTGCCACACCGCCCCCTCCCAGCCTCAGAGGTTCAAGTACTTATTGTCCCAACCCTTCAAGGTCAATCCCTCAGAGGCTCATTCCATTTGTCTCTCTATCTCTCTCTCCTTCTCCTCCCACCTCCCTCTTCACTGGTTCCCTTCTCCCACTCTCAGATCAAGCCTATCCTCTTAATCTAAAAAAACCCTCTCAAGGAAGTTCACCAAAATACTAGCCGTGGGCTCATACAGAAAATGTAAAAGGTACATCAAAAACTAAGGATACTGTATGGTGACTAACATAACATAATAAAAAAATTCTTATAAAAAAAAAGAAAGCAAAAAGATAAATAGAAAGCAAACCAAATGGAAAAAAAAAAAAAGAAAATGTAGAGGGGCACCTGGGTGGCTCAGTCAGTTAAGTGTCCTACTCTTGGTTTTGGTTTAGGTCACAATCTCAGCATCATGAGATGGGGCCCCACATCAGGGTCTGTGCTCAGTGCAGTCTGATTGGGATTCTCTCTCCCTGTCCCTCTGCCCCTCCCCCTGCTTGTGCTCTCTTTCTCTCCCTCCCTCTCTCAAATAAATAAATAAATCTTTTTAAAAATGTAGAAATGTTCATGGAAATACAAGTGGTTATTTTCTCATCATTTTCTTTTTCAATATCTGCATTGTCTATAATCCATACGGAGGTTTTACAATGTAAACATCGATGATACGTGTTTTTACTTTTATTTTTTTTTATTTATTTATTTTTTGTGTGTGTGTGTTTCCAGAGGCCATGGCAGAGACTCTGGTATCTTTTTTTTTTTATTATATTATGTTAATCACCATACAGTACATCCCCAGATTCCGATGTAAAGTTTGATGCTTCATCAGTTGCGTATAACACCCAGTGCACCATGCAATACGTGCCCTCCTTACTACCCATCACCAGTCTATCCCATTCCCCCACCCCCTCCCCTCTGAAGTCTTCAGTTTGTTTCTCAGAGTCCATAGTCTCTCATGTTTCATTCCCCCTTCTGATTACCCCCCTTTTCTTTATCCCTTTCTTCCCCTACCAATCATCCTAGATCTTATGTTCCATAGATGAGAGAAATCATATGATAATTGTCTTTCTCTGCTTGACTTATTTCACTTAGCATTATCTCCTCCAGTGCCGTCCATGTTGCAGCAAATGTTGAGAATTCGTTCTTTCTGATAGCTGAGTAATATTCCATTGTATATATGGACCACAGCTTCTTAATCCAGTCATCTGTTGAAGGGCATCTCGGCTCCTTCCATGATTTGGCTATTGTGGACAATGCAGCTATGAACATTGGGGTGCATATGGCCCTTCTCTTTACTACGTCTGTATCTTTGGGGTAAACACCCAGTAGTGCAATGGCTGGGTCATAGGGTAGTTCAATTTTTAACTTTTTAAGGGACCTCCACTGTTTTCCATAGTGGCTGTACCAACTTGCATTCCCACCAACAATGTAGGAAGGATCCCCTTTCTCCACATCCTCTCCAACAATTGTTGCTTCTTGCCTTGTCTATCTTTGCCATTCTAACTGGGATGATACGTGTTTTTAATCCCTCCTCTGCCATGCCATCCCCCCACCTCAGCCTCATCGCTCTCCTTCATTCCTCAGCCAAGGTTCTTGAAGGGCTCATGCGCTTGATCTGTCATCCACGCCCTGCTGAGAGTGGTCTGGCCTCCAGGCCACACACTAACTCTCCACTGGAACTTCATTCCCAATGACTTATTGATTGCCCAGAGTCAGTGGGTGCTTATTGGTTATTTTATGTGACCTCTCAGGCAGTCACCAGAACTAGCCACTTCCTTCTTGAAATTCCCCCTTCCTTGACTTCCCCAACTGCCCATCTCCTGGTTCCCCTTCTGCCTCTAAGACTGCCTTCTCTAGTAGTCTTCTTCAAAAACACCTCTTTCCATTCTTGCCTCCTGAAGGTTGACTTCTTTTTTCTGCCCTCAGCTTTCTTCCCACTAAAGCATTTTATCTCATGCAAGCACCCCCCCGACTCCCACTGCCACAACCAGAACCAATGTACAGAGGGCTCCCACAGTTGTGTCTGTAGCCAGGGCCTGTCCCCTACACTCCAGATGGCCTGCAGACGACAGCCACTTGAATACCCCCAAAGCATCTCAGGCTTAGCATGTCTCAGTCTCGCTGCTCTTCTCCATTCTTCTATTTCCTCTCAGTATGGAGACCCATCTGGTCAGCCTTCTTGAAGCCCTCCAATAGACCCTCATCTCCTGAAGGATAAAACCCAAACTCAGACACCTTCCACATCCATCTGGTGTCTCTCCAGGTCTGCCTGGCTTCCTAGCATAGTGACTTTCAAAGTGTAATCATCAACCCATTTGTGGGAAGTATCAAGGTGTTATTTTTTAAGAAGAGATTATAAAATATCATAGTGCATCAATGTGATGAAACTTTCGCTTTTGAAACGTGTGTGTGTGTGTGTGTGTGACACATAATTATACTGGGTCACAATATAAAATGAATTTCAGGCTTACATTCAAAACAGCTCGAAAGCCACTGGTCTGGCCCCTGCCTGCTATCCTCTCAGCCTACAACTCATCACCTGCCCTCTTGGCCATAGTCCAGTCAGATAGAACAGTCTAAGGTTTCCTGAACCTCGTGGTTTCACATCTTCATGCCTGTGAACCTGCCATACTCTTACCCTACTTGTTTGGCAAATGCCTACTAGTCCTTCAGGACTCAGTTCAAGGGCCATCTTCTCCACAAAGCATGTTTTGATCCTTTCTCCTCCAAAAAGTTTCTCTTCCACTCAGAAGATCCCTTTTCTATACCAGAGGACATCGACCTTGGAAGGTCCCTTCTCTCCCTTCTTTTTGCTCCTCTCCACCCCAGTTCCTAGACCTCTCACATAACACCTCTTACACCTCTCAGCATGCCTTCCACACATCATTCATTTCTCAAGTGTTGTTTTGTCACTCTGGCCAGATTGCAACCCACTTGAGAGCAGGGACAGCGGCCTTATGCCACCTCCACCACTGCCTAGGCACATCGAGCCTATTTGGGTGGCTTCACCCCTTCTCCAGCTCCCACCCTCCTTCCCAGGGGGATGCATGTTGAAGTAAGCAAAAGGCAGGGGCGCCTGGGTGGCTCAGTCGGTTAAGCGTCTGCCTTCGATTCAGGTCATGATTCCAGGGGCCTGGGATCGGGCCCCACATCGGGCTCCCTGCTCTGCAGGGAGTCTGCTTCCCCCTCTGCCTGCTGCTCCCCCTGCTTGTGCTCTGTCTCTCTCTGACAAATAAATAAATAAATGAAACCTTTAAAAAAATGTTTTGAAGTAAGCAAAAGGCTGAAGGGACAGAAGACTCTACCCAACCAAGAGAGACTGTACCCCCCAGGCCAAGCTCTCCCATCCCACTTACTTTGGGTCCTCTGTAGCTGCTCCTGGGAACCAAGGGCCACACAGACTGTCTCCAGGCGACTCTGCTCCTCCTGGATTTTTGTAGTTAGTGTTTTGGTGTTCTCTAAATCCGCTTTTAACTGCCGGATCTCAGCACTGGCCTTCTGCTGATTGCTCTCTAGCACCTGGAGCTTGGAACCTAAGGCTGAAGCAGCCTTCATTCCTTGTTTTAGGGTCTGTATTGCTCTGCTGGCATTTTTCAAATAACCACTTAATACCCGAATCTTGGAATCTAAGGCACTGGCATTTTCAAGCTCTGTTTTTAATAACTGGATCTGAGCATCCATCTGCTCTAGACGGTTGCTTGTTACTTGGGCCTGGGCAGTGACAGTTTCCAAATCTGTTTTTAACAAGTGAATCTCATCACCAGCCCTTTTGAAATGACCTCTTAATAACTGGATCTCAGAGCTGGTGTTGTCTAAACTGCCTCTTAGAAAAGTCTGGGTCTGGGAGTTTAAAGCATTGGCATTTTGCAGGCTTCCCTTGACCCTCTGGATCTCAGCATTGGCTCCTTCCAAATTGCTTCTTAAAACCTGATTCTGGGTCTTTAAATCATTGACACCAATCAGTTGGCCTCTCAAAACCTGGATCTGAGCATTAGCATTCTTTAGACTACTATTTGCCCACTGGGCCTGGGCATTAGCCATTTTCAGCCCTGCCTTCAATATCGCAATTTCAGCGTTGGCATTTTCTAAGCCTCCACTCAGCATGTGGAGACCGAAGCTGGCATTTTCTAAACTGCTTTTTAAGAAACTGTGGGTCTGGGAATTTAAAGCATTTGCCTTTTCCAGATCTCCTTTTAGCTTCTGGATATCCGCACCGGCCCCCTCCATGGAGCTCCTCAACATCTGAGTCTGGAAACTTAAGGTATTGGCCTCCTTTAGAACGTCTTTTACCATCTGGATGTCAACACTGGCATTTTCCAGATGACCACTGAGCACCTGGATCTGAGAACTGACATTGTCCACTCTGCAAGTCAACATTTGGATCTCCATGCTCCAGGTGCTGGAATTCTCCACATGGCTTTTAAACATCTGGATAGTCTCTTGCAACCCTGCCACCCCACCAAAATGGTGGGGACCTGGAGGGAGGAAATCGAGAAGGCAGCCACAGAGGCCCATTACATAGGGAAGCATTCATTATATGGGACAACCATAGCGTTCTTACATTTTCTAGGGGAAACGTTCAAGGCACAACCCTGAGTGCTCCTCAAGCAGCCTCCTCCACACTGCAGCCACCCAGACCCCGGGGGCTGGGCCACCTGAGACTGCGGGCCAAAAAATAAAATAAAGGTGTACTTAGCTGTCCGCCATGAACTGAGGGACAGAAGGATTGAAATACTTGCCTGCTATAAACCAGCTACCACTAAGAGCCATGCTGGTCAGGCTTGGATTATTTTGCCATTGTAATTGAACTTGAAGGTAACTGATTATATTATGGAGAGCCGATGAAGTTTAACTCCACTGACATCGTCCACTCAGTTCAGGGAACTCGTAGCCCCTTTCACCTGCATGACTGTTCCCACCAAACCCACCTGCAGCTGCCTCTGGTCCTACAGCACCCTTTGCTCACCTCACAAGCTAAGACCTTATCTCAGACATTCATGGTCTGAGACCCTTGATGCCAGCCTTCTCTCAGGAACAGGGAGAAGAACCCAAGTCAGCAGGGACCCTTTCTGGAAGATTCCTGCCCTATTCCTCATGCCCTACCTAGGTAAATGTATGAAGTCTCAGCCACTATGCTGAGGTAAGGCCAGGTGGGGCCAGGGGGCTTTTGAAGGTATGAGAAGTCCAGTCAAATATTCTGCCTTGTAAAGACAGACAAATACATCAATGGAACAGAAGAAAGAATCCAGAAATAGACCCACATATATATGGACGATTGATTTTCAACCAAGACACAAAAGTAATTCATGATAACCTTTTCAACAAATGGTGCTGTAACAATTGTATATCCATATGTGAAATAAAAATTAACTTCATACTTCACACCATTATATAAAGCTTAACTCAGAGTTAATCATAGACCTAAATGTAAAGCCAAAAAATGCAAAATTTCCAGGAGGAAACACAGGTAAATGTCTTTGTGACCTTGGAATAGGTTTCCAGTATGAAACCAATAGTACAATCCATAAAAGAAAAAAATGACAACTTAGATTTTATTAAGATTAAACTCTTGTTAGAAGAATGAAAAGACAAACCATTAACTGACAGAAAATATTTGCAAATTACCTGCTGATAAAGGAGCAAAAATAGTACATACTATAGGGTCCTTTTGACATAAAACTCTGGAAAAACCCAACTAATCTATATTACTGCAGGTAGATAGGTGGTTGCCTGGGGACGAAGAGAGGAGGGAAGAGGGAAGGATGACGAAGGGCACAAGTAAACCTTGGGGGGAGGATGATGAATATACTCGTTATCTTCATTGTTGTGATGGTTTCACGGGCATACGCATAAGTCAAAACTCATCAGAGTGTACGTACGCTTTAAATATTGTGCCTTATTATGTGTCAGTTACACCTCAATAAAGCTGTTTTTTAAAAAGATTGTATCTTCTTGTGAGAAAATTGGAACCCATTCAAGGGCATAGGAGGCATCAGAGGAGAGGTTCCTCCTAGGGTCTGGGCATCTGAATGCCCCAGCTCCCCCCCTCCACTCCTACCGCCCTGTGGCTACTCACTGTGGAGTTCCACAGGTAACTGTCCGGTTGTGTTGTCGTCTCTGGGAATCGTGGCTGAAAATTCTTGGAAGGAGGCATATGGCTCCAGTGGAGGTCTTGGCTTCTGTAGAACTGAGACACCCATTCCTGGGTCAGCACACTCTCTCGGCACTAAGGCTGGGAGAACAGGCTGCCCCACCCTCGGTCAGGGTTCCAGAAGGACGGAGATGGCACCCTCGGACTTTCCTCCATGGGCCTCAGCTCTTGGGAGACTCCCCTTGGATGGGGACCTTGGTTGAGTCTCAGGTAAGATCTGGTTCAGGCCTGGGGCCAGAGGTAGATTGACTCTTCTGGGAGCAGAGGGTGGGCAACTCGTCCCTGTGGGAACTTTATGCAGGAAGACAGAGAGAGTCAGGTTCAGGTTCACCTAGGAGCTTACCCACAACAAAGAGAGCCACCAGAGAGGAGACAAGAGTCACAGCCATGACTGCCACGGTAGTCTGAACAAGCCTTGGTCTCCTGGGGGCTGCAGGAGCCCCTGCCGCAGAGTCCAGCCCTGCAAGGGAGAAGCTAGTGTACAGGAGGACAGCATGCTGTGCGGGCTGGACAGGGTCAGCCCTCGGACTCAGTCTCCTGGACTGTCTGACAGGGATGAAAACACTGGCCATGCTTATCATGGAGATGGGAAATAAAGCACCTGGAAGAGTTCACCAGAGCTAATTGGGAGTGTGGTAGCAACACAAAGGCAAAGAGAAGACCAGAGAACCTGGAGGAGGTGCACAGGACAAAGACCCCAGCACAGAGGAGGGCAACAAACAGATAGTTCGCATGGAAGAAGAAAGGAGGGAGATGGGAAGGGACAGAGCAGGAACCTGACCTCTGAGTCCGAGGGCCAGGCTTGCTCATGAACCCTGACCACGGCAGGACTCACAGCCCTTTGGGACTGTTGCCTCTCCCACAAACTGACATAGGTCAGTGCTGGAGTCTGCCTCTGTTGGGGTCAAAAATCCCTGCATGGGTGTCCTACAAAGAGCTATGCCTATTGAGTCTGGGGGCGTGGTTAGGGATAAACAGTGTACAGGGAAATCCATTCTAAGGTGGAGAAACACCAGCCTGGTGCCCCTGAGGCCTTGTGGGGCCAACCCAATGTGCAGAGATGGGATTCAAAACCAGGTGCCTCTGAATTCAAAGTTCACCAGGTTGCCATCTCCAAGGGAAAGGGTTTGGGGAAGTTTCATGCAGAGACTGGGGTGTGCACCAGGCTCTCTGTCCTCACCTCACTCACCTTCAGCCCTTGCCTATTTATTCTGAAGGCTGAGACAGGGAGGAGAGAGCTCTGGCCTGCCAGGGAGGGGCTGACAAAAATGGCAAGGCTGGGGGACAAGCAAGCCAGTTGCTCAGGAGGATGGACTGATGCCTTGGTTTTCTCACCTCGGGGGCGCAGGAAGACCATCTGGTTGTCCGTGCAGAAGTGGACCCTGTCACAATTCATCTCTTCCTTTACCCTCCACCGCCGCTCCCTGCCGCGGGCCCCTCACTGGCTACGCAGCTTGCCAGTAGCAGTGGGAAGTAAAGCTGAGATACTCTGGACTTATGTGCCCCTGAGTAGGAACTCCCTCCCCTGCTGATTCTGCAGAAGTCCCAGCAGGGTCCTGTCTTTCCAGACTCCCAGGCGCCAGTCTGCCCTGGCCTCTCCCTCTCCTTGCTAGCATCAGTGCTGGCCCTCCCCTCAAGCCCCTCACCCCAACCTCCACTCTTCAGCAGAGTCCCCAAAGCTAGCCTCTGCACCCAAGTCACAAATCCATTTTCATGGCCACTCAGGAGGGGATGCGGGGGTCCTTCTCAGCTTTGCAGAAAAACTTCCTTGTGACCTGTGGCTGACTCTTAATCCTAGCACCAGACCCTCTCAAGTAACAGGAGGTCAGGTAAGGGAGGGAGCTGGTCAGTGCAGGAGGTATCTGCAAGTCAAAGGAAGGGCTGAGGTGACTCTTGCCCACTTAGGACCTCACAACTAACAGGGGTGGGAAGGGTCTGTGGCAGAATAAAAAGTGTATTTGATCTTTGTGCCAGTTCCTTGGAATTTCCTAAGTGATGGGACTATCTCTTATTATTCACAAAGAGCCCCTTTTCAGCATACCTGAGTTTATGCTAATGAGGTGACTCAGGGTAGCCCCCTAGATAGTTTCAGGATGGGAGCCAATCCCAGAAAAACCAAACTCCCACCTGTCCAACTCCACCCCCACCCCCACCCCAGACTTCCAGGTAGGAGAGGGGGCCTGGAGATGGGATTACAAAAGATTTGAGGAGTTTTCAAGGAGTTTCCTGGTTGGTGAATATATCCACTTGCCTGGAGAGTGTCACATCCCAGCTGCCCAGGAACAGGGGCTCCTCTGCTCTGGACTCTTCCAGACCTCGGCCTACGTACCTCTTCCTCTGGCTGTTCATTCGGCTGTTCATTTGTATCCTTTATCGTAAACTGTAATAGTAAGCATAGTGTTTTCCTGGGATCTATGGGCCATTCTAGTGAATTTTCAAAGCTGAGGGCCATCACGGGAGCCCCCCCAACTCGCAGTTGGCTGTGCAGAAGTGTGGGCTGCCTGGAGACCCCACTTGCCAGTGGCATCCGAAGTGGGGGCAACCTTGTGGGATTGCAGCCCTTCACCTGCGGGGTCTGGGCTAACTCCAAAAGTCACTGCGAGAATGGACTTGAAGTATAGAATACCCAGTTGGTGTCAGAGAATTGGCTGGTGTCAGAAACAGCAGACAGGACCCGACTTGCTCCAATTTCGCACCTCTGGCTAATTGCATCATTGCTCCCTTGAGGTGATAGGGTTTGAGACTAACTAAAAAGAAACTGATGGCTACGCCAATGGGCTGCTTTGCATTGAGCCCCTGTAACTTCCCTGCTTCAGGGGGTTCCTGCTGCTTGTGGGCCTGGACTTAGAAGACAGGGAAGTGAGGCGTCCTGGTGGAGCCACGCCAGCCCAAAGTCCCCAGCCCTCAAGGGGGTAAACAGATGAGCAGAACAATGCTCCCTAAGTCAGTTCAAAGGTTAATGGCGGATTCTCGTTCCTTGGTTCCCCAGCACTTCAGATGGTTATGATCTTATCAAAACGGATCACATTTTCTTTAACTCATAAAAATCTAACTACATATTTGTCCCCTTCCTGGGCCGCTGATAAGATGTCAGTTACTACCTTGTAAATGGCTTGTGCCATCCTTCTTGTGTGGTTTCTTCCTATTTTCACTCTCCTTTTCTACATCCTGTTCCCACGGCTTTTCCCAAATCCTGGAGTCAGCCTCCCACACAGGCCCTCCAAGCACTAAGAAGCCTGTAGCCCAAGTGAAATGGTGGAGAGGCTGTCCTGCAAGTGCCTTGTCCCGAGGGGGGTCGGGAGAGCAGCTTCTGCCCAAGAGGGGCTTGTGTCGTGGAGGCCACTGTCACCTCAGCCAGCAGCTAGCTGAGTGCACAGCGGATATGCAGGGTGTGGAAGGGGGTGGCTGCCTATTCCCAGTTCATGAAGCCAGTCAGTGTGTGTGTGTGTGTGTGTGTGTGTGTGTGTGTGTGTGTGTACACGCACGCGCATAGAGGGTACAGCCAGCATCCATTGGCCTGTTACCTCCTGCCCATTGCACTCTGACCTGAGAGGAAAGGACACAGGAGGAATTTGAAGGCACCCATTTCTGGAGCAGTCAACAGCTCTGCCTGAGACCCCAGGAGTGCTAGCAAAGCCCTTCACCTCTGTGTGCAAGGAGACTTGCTTGATGTACCTCCCCAGGGGCCCAGAAGAGGCCCTAGGGTGGCAGAAGAAAAGCAAGAGCGGCTTTGGTTTCCGTTTCCCCACACTCAGGAAGGGCCCCAGGTCCACTCAGGGCTGATTCTTCCTGGGGCCTGGGAAGCTGAGGGAACCTCAAAAGCAGAACTGGAAGGGTAGAGTCTGGGCCAAGGCAGGGCTAGTCCTGCAGATGTGGCAGCTTCAGCCATGACTGGCAGCATCCCCAGTCCTGCCCCCTCTTCGCTGTCCCCACTCCCCTGCCACCCGGGTTCCCAGCTCTTATTTCTTCTGTAAGGAGACTGTCTGCCAGCAGGAAACACCAGGAGGTTTCTCTGTCCTCTGGCCAGAATAAATCAAAGGGACATTTTATACATTAATATCAGAACCATTTATCTGCCGGGACCTCTAATACATTGGTTTTTCCCCACCTATTGAAGGGCACAGGGCCACACTCCTAGAGATGCAGACCCCTCGCTGCAGAAGCTTTCTCTCTCTCTCTCTCTTTTATTATTTATTTGAGAGAGAGAGTGAGTGAGAGAGAGCACAAGCCAGGGGAGGGGGAGAGGCAGAGGGAGGAGCAGACTCCCCACTGAGCAGGAAGCCCGACGACGTGGGACTCGGTCCCAGGACCCTAGGATCAGACCTGAGCTGAAAGCAGAAGCTTAACCGACTGAGCCACCCAGGCGCCTGCTGCAGAAGCTTTTCAGTCACTCATATCAACCCTTAACGACACAGGGTGGTCAGCTGTCTTCCAGGGAGCCGCGAGATCCAGCAGTTTTGATGGAAAGCAGAGACCTGCAGCCTTCGAGCTGGGGCCCTCAGCAGCTGAGAGCTGACTGTCTCCTGTCTCCTGGCCTCTCTGCCGATCTTTGTCTTGAGAATAACCCTTCCCTCCTGCTCAGTCTGTCCAGCAGCGGGGAGGCTAAGCCCATACCCAATTCCCAGTCCCAGGAATGAGCTTATGGCTCAACATAACCCATCTCCCTGATCTCCATTATTGCTTTAGGGATGGGCATGTCACCCCACGCTGGATTTCTGTTGGAACTGTTGGAAAGGGGACTTTGTTCCTCTGAAGCTACATAATCAAGAGCTTGTAGGCAAGGAGATACCCAGGTCGCTACTGGGGAGACTCTGCCTGGCCCTGATGCTAAGCTGATGCAGCCAGAGGGTGGGGTGGAGAGAGGCAGCTTCCGGGCATGACATGAGTACCCAGCTGCACAAAGTATCCCAAGGCTGAGTCCCATAGCAAATCCAACAACAGTAATAACAATCCCTCCATCACAGGCCCTGGTGCCCCATCTCACCTGGCTTCAATCTGGTTAATCTTCTGTTTTCCCTGCCTCTAGTCTTGCCCTGCTCAAGTCTTGTCACCATATTGCAGGAATAAGGATCTTAAAAAAAAAAAAAATCAGGTATCCACATACACATTACCTCACTCCCTCAGCCAAGAGGATGCAATCACACCCCAGCTGCAGCGGCCACACACAGCACCCAGATCGTGGTTTCTAATACCATTATCCAGAAAAATGAAACCAGAGCTCTTTGGAGAAATGGCTGATTCTAGGACCAGGCCAGGACATATACAGAATGAACCTGTATCTTGTTGTACCTGGAAGTAAAGAGATACTTAACAAAAAAAAATGATGACAGGATGTCAAAAAAAGACACAGGAACCACCTGAAAGAGCTCCAACTGGCCAAAATTGGAACAATTAGAGCAAGAAAATAAAGTTGTATTGGACTATAACCCAAAGTATAAAACCCATGAATCCATACTGATAAAATAAATGTTTGAATAAATAAATAAATTTCCCGCACAGAAAAAATCCAAATAATTTGTGTAGATACTCCATCTTCAAGAAAGTAGGGCGTAACTCCCCACTCCTTAAGTGTGGGCTGCACACAGTGATTGCTACCGTCTGAATGTTTGTGTCCCCCTCCACATCTGTATGCTGAAATACTAACCCCCAATCTGATGGTATTAGGAAGTGGGGCCTTTGGGAGGAATTAGGGATTAGGGTGGAGTCCTCAAAAATGGGATTAGTGCCCTTATGATAGAAGCCCCAAGGAACTTGCTCGCCCGTTCTCCCATCTAGAAGAACACAACAAGACAGAAGAAATCCGTGACTGGGGGAAAGCCCTCACTCAACCATGCAGAAGGGCAGGTACCCAAGAAGCGACCACACTGGAGGAGTGAGCCCTATATGTGGGGATAAGTGAGTCAAGATCACAAGACCCTGACACATGAGGCACAGATTCCCAGTAAAAGTATATCCGCACTGACTCAGGCTCTTTCTGTTTGGAAACATGACAATGGGGTGGAGGGGCGGGGCAAGTCTTGTCCTAGCATCCATGAGAGCAGGACCCAGGAGGGTCAGGAGGGCTGGGCTGGATCTTAGGGGACACCAGGAAACTCGGCAGCCAGAGTTCTTGGGCTTTCCCTCTGCTGCCCTCCCCTCCGCAGCTCAGCTACTCTGTCCTGTGCACCGTTCTCTTTTCCCTGACAGATACACTCCCATGGGCTCTGCCTTTCTGCCTTGTAGCTTCTGCTGATCCCTCGTTTCTGCAGGTGCCCCGTGATGGCCCTAGCAGCCCTTCTCTAAGTCAGGGACTTTCAGCTGGACTTCTCTGTCAGCTGCCTCATCCCCTGGGTATTTCTACGCCCAAATTCTTTCCCAGAGAAGTGGTCAGATTGTCCCGCTCACCTCTTTGCACCAGGACCAGCCTTGTTCTGCTCACAGCCTGTTCATCCCAGTAGTGAGTGACGCAGTCAATTCAAGCTACTATAGCAAGACTACTACAGACTAAGAGGCTTACACAAGGGAAACCTATTTCTCACCATTCTGGAGGCTGGGTAGTTCAAGATTAGGGTGCTGGCAGATCCAGTTCCTGCTGAGAGCCCTCCTCCCGGTTTGCAGACTGCCATCGTCTCATTGTAAACTCACCTGGCAGAGAGAGAAAGGCAAGCTCTCCTGTCTGTTTTCACAAGGGCACAAATCCCATCATGAGGGCTCCACCCTCGTGATCTAATTCCCTCCTAAAGGCCCCATCTCCTAACACCATCATGTTGGGGGTTAGAATTTCAACATATGAATTTTGAGGAGACACAACCATTCAGTCCATAGTAGTGAGGGAAAGATCTCCTGCCCTAAATAGTGGAACCTGTCCAAACAGAATACGGCATCTAACACTGAATGGATGAAAGTGACAGTCATTTCTAAGTCATATATCACAGTCTGGAGGAGGAGGACATCACAAATGATGCAGGCCCCCCCGGGGGTGATACCCATGAGCACAGTGAACCAGCAAGGACTGTGGTAGGTAGGCACTGTAGTAACATGAAGACACAGCGGCCCTGCTTCCTGCAGGGTGACGTGATTGGCCTGTTGGAATAGCTTCCTGGGTTGGCAGGCAGGTGGGTTCATGGAACCCAGCAGGTTGAAAGTTGGGCGGAAAGCAGCTGGTCCAGTGGATAGAGGAACTTAGCGAGGTAAGGTGACCATCTGATGAGAACAGGCTCAAAGATGTCACAGCAGCACATGAAATTGTAGACCTTACAATACAAGTTTCAGAATCAGCTGTCCCGGTGACAAGTGCCACCTCGGGAGGAAGGCAAAGTGTGGACCAGGGCCACATGCTACTCAACATGGCAGCCCAGAGATCAGGACTAACATGGCAAGTGGGAGAGTGAAGTGGAGAGCAGTCCATTGGGACAGCTTCCTAGGAGCAGCTTATGTTTAATTTCTGTATCAGCTCGTGCTATGACCAGAGAGTCAACACTGGGAAAAAATTAAATTCTCCCCTAATTTGCTGCTTGGAATTATGTTGTTCAACAAAATATTTCTTGGTTAAAATGTGGAATTTTCTCTTGCCTGTGGCAGCCACACTGACTTGCCTGTCTTCTCTGCCCTGACATACCCATGCCCTCAGACCTCAGCAGTCTCTGGAACTGGCCCACAAATGCTTCTGCATGGATCACTGCCTGCCCATCCCTCATCCATTGCCATAGTTTAAAAATCCCATTTGTCCCATGTTTTTTCAAGCTTCCTCCTAATGCCTCTGCCCTAAGCCTGACCCCCTTGTGCCCAGAACACCACCTGCTCGTCACAGTCATTAAAGGAAGATGTCCTGTCCCCAAGACCCTACTGAGGGCCCTAATGAGGACCTAAGGAGAGGAGGGTGCTCTGCTGAGCCCACCCCCATGCTCATACCACATCCTCCCTGCTCCCCCTCTGCTCTGCTGCTGGAGGGTACAGCCCCTGCCTGGATCCCTGCCTCGGCCACTGGATCAGGGTTTGGACCTGATACCCATGAACAGGGTCTTCATGAAGAGTGGGAAACGTTGCCAAGTCTCCCCCTCAGGAGTAAAGCCAGGCAACAGAAGACTGTCCAATGAACATCGGAGGGGAAAGACCACCAAGAGGGTCGTGACACTGCAGAGCTCACTCTCCTTTATTTCAATAAAAACCAGGGGTAAGTACTGCTTATATTTTGTGGCATTTCCAGGGCTGGGTCTTCTCCACCCCTTTTCGTTTTTGAACCCCCAACTGTTTCCTGGGGAAACCCCAGGACTTCATGTCCAGCAGAGCAGATGGCCTTGCCGGCACGTTCACCTGTATATCGACGAATAAAATATGCTCACAGAGGTAAAACATGCTTTACCCACGCAGGATTTTATTCTGATGAAGTTTACAGGTGAACTCTCTAGGGACAGAGGACCACTTGCTCTGTACCTAAAGGGCAGAGAGGAAACGCAGCCCGAAGAGGATGTGCAGGAGGGGAGGCAGAGGGGCTGGACGGAGGACTGCACAAGAGAGCTGGACCATGGAGTCTGCCGAGTGAGGCCAAGCGAGAAGGAGCGTGGATACTGATCCAGCTCTAAAGAAGACTCATTTCCACATCGGCCCCTGACCTGAACCAGTTGTTCCCATCTCAGAGAAGAAGGGGCTCAAACGTCAGGAGATTTGGATGGAGTGGGCAGTGGGGTCACAGCCTGGACAGGGTCACCAAGTGCAGAGCTCTTCCCACTGAGAATAATACAGTCCCCTAGACAGGCAACTGGGAATTCTGTGGGATCAACTGGAAAAGCCCTAAACACTGATATCAGGAAAATTGTCTGGGTGGTCTGAAGCAACCTTCATGTGATAAATCTGAGGCTTCTCTGAAGGGACAGGGAACCCCAAGGTCCTGATCACCTTACTGAGGCAGTTGGAACTTCCAAATCCTCTCTGCCCTCCTCTCCCTTTCCAAGATCTCCCTTCCAGTCCAGGTGCCTCTATGGGGTCAGAGAATTCCCAGCCAAAGCAGATGAACTCCAGGATGCCTCTGGGACAATTTTGAAGCCAGAAAAATGAAGGTGCAAAGTCACCCTGGAGTTGGAAGAAAGAGGGGCATTTTCTCGAGTTTGACAAGCATTGGAGCTCAATGTGCGAGCTTGGAGCCAGTCCTGTCATGGTTCTGACGGGATGTAGGGCCGTTTACAGATGAAAAAGAGCTTGTTGTCACAGGAGGCATCATTCCATGACTGAAGCGAGGACGCCTTTATATTGGCACAGTGTTCATTGCTCCCAAAATTGTTGGGCTCACCTGGAATCCAGAACCTACCAAAGGGAAAAACAAAGAAAAACTTTGTTTCCAGTGAAGAAATAAATGGCTTCAATCCCAGCTATGATCCTGGGTGATAGCATCACGTTTTTGCACCCTTGCCTGAGAGGAAGGGAACTGGTGAGCCGTCAACCTCAAAACCTGCAATCACTCCCCCAAGTTAGGGCCAAGCCAGCCCACCGTTCTCAAGGCCCTACACAAACCCACATGGCAAAGCCCAAGACTTAGAACAGGGGCCCTGCTGAGGCTGGGTGGAAGGCCATGCTGCCAAACCCCAGAGGCCATGGAGAGGCCATGGATTTGTCCCCAGTCCCATGGCAATGAGTGGCAGAGAACAGGGAAGAACCACAAATCCTGCAGTCACCCCACCCATTGTGCCCTGGCCCTGGCCCAGGAAAGTCAGGCTGGGAAGGAGGCCTTGGGGCTTACCGTGCACTCAGGTCCTTGTCAAATGGAGTATTATCTACCCAGTACCAGTCCCCTTCACTCCCGGCTTTGGTCAGGCCGATCCAGTAGAAAAGTCCACCTGCCATCTTGTACAGAAATTCCTGTAGGGAAGGAGAAGGAGTGAGACACTGCCATGACTCGCAGCTGGAACATCTGTCTCTCTGGGGGTCCTTCACCTGTCCTCAGTGACAGTCCCACGGACACACCACACACACTGACCTCTCTCAAGCCCCTTCCTGTCCCTACCGAGTCCACCCTCCAAATTCTGATTTGTCTTTGCCCCACAACTAACAGACTCAGGACTCAGGCTTGTCGGCCCCTCAGGAAGCAGGCGCCGGGGCACAAGAAAGACTCAGCTAAACCCCAGAGCAGGGACCCCAGGAGAAGGGCCCAGATCATAATAACTAAATGTAGTGAGCCCTTAATATGCATCTACTCAGCTATTCTCTAACGCAGGGACTATTATCATGTGTGTTTCACTGACGAACAGGCTGAGCTAATGAAGTTAAGTAACCTACCCGGGGCCCTAGGACTAGTTAGGGACAGGGTTGGGGCTCTAGACTCTGACTCCAGAGCACACACTCTTACCTGCTCTACTAGCCCAGCTCCCAGATGAAAGGGACTCGTTCAATATTCTGCCGACCAGGTAGGAGACTTCTTAGGTTACGCAGTGTTATTAATGCTATTCACAAATGCCTTCGTTTTCTCGGCCCATGGAAAGACTGTATCTCCCTGCCCTCTCTGAAGCTGGGACTCCTGCATCATTTGCTTTGGCCAATGAAATGTGAGCAGAAGTGACGCCTGCTATTTCTGGGCAGAAGCTTAAGAGCCAACATATGATTTGGCATGTTCTCTTTCCCTGCTTCAGCAATTGCGGAAACCTACGTTGAAATGAAGTCTTTCGGCATAGGTCTTCGAGAAACCACAACGGACAGAACCCCTTGCAGGCCTTTGTCGGACATGCAGTGTAACTGAGAAGTAATCCTCCATTGTTAGGTCACTGATATTTGGGGATTTTTGCCACTGCACCATACTTTTGCCCATCCTGCCTGATACAGCTGTTAATACACCCCCTTCCTAGAACCCATTGGAACAGCACTCACCTGTTCATTCTCTGAGGCCACTGAGGTCAGGTGTGAATCCCTGGACATACAGAACTGCTGGGCACTGTACCAGGTCTTTGGGATTTGAGAAAAATAATAAAAGTTCTCCTTGAAGTACTTCCAGCCTTGAGAAACCATCTGCAGAATGTCATCTGAAGAACAAGGGCAAAAGATGAACACTGGGGTCCCTGTTTCCTCTGGGTGCTGGCTGCAGGTGGCTCTCAAGTGGGATCTCAGAGACAGTAGGGGATGGGGCTGGGCTCTGGGGTCCTGGGGTCCTTGTGTAGGGGCTCAGAAAAACTGCCCCACCTGCTGAAGGTCTGGCTGAGAGTGGTAGAGTCCTTGGGTTCAAACAGGGCAGAGAGAGACACTGATCAAGAATCTGTCTCTCCCCCGAGGGGGAAGCAGTTCTCTGTTGACCATCACAAGGAGTTGAGTCCCCCAGCTTTGGGGAAGGAACTCAATGGATAAATAGCTAGGTTTGGGGGGTGCCTGGGTAGCGCAGTCATTAAGCATCTGTCGGCTCAGGGCGTGATCCTAGCGTTATGGGATCGAGCCCCACATCAGGCTCCTCTGCTATGAGCCTGCTTCTTCCTCTCCCACTCCCGCTGGCTGTCTCTATCTCTGTCAAATAAATAAATAAAATCTTAAAAAAAAATAGCTAGGATTGGGCCAAGAGTCCCTAATGCCTTCATCCTCTGTGCCTTGGTGTGAGAGCCCATGCTGGTGCCTGGCCCCTTCTCTCCTGAACAGCCCCTAAGACCTCCAAGCCCACTGCTGAGCCCTTGCTTCTTAACTGTTCAACCATGCCTGTCCGGCTCCTCTTCCCCTTCCTTCCACATACACCAGCCTGACGACCTCATGCCTGAGGCTGGTAAGGCCCCACGGGCCACTGGTCAGCTTGCAACATTCCCTTCTGAGTCACTTACTTTGCCGTTTGAACAACTTGCTGATGTTCTCCAGATTGCTCTGGAGTCCCCGGACCTTTGCATTTAAAGAACTGGCTTTATCCAAATCTCTTTTTAACGCTGGAATTTGGGCATTTAAATCAATGACCTCCTCCCATCTTCTTGTTAATATCTGGATCTGTGCATCGGCTTTCTTCACACCAGCTTCCAACTTCCCAATCTGAGAACGCACATGATCCAGGCTGGCATTCACCATCCGGACCTGAATGCCGGTTGCCTCCACGCCGCCTCTATTCCTCTTAACCTCAGAACCCAGAGTGCTGATGTTGTCCACATGGCCTTTCAGCAACTGGGCGTTGGTCTTTACATCTGATATTGTGCGCATAAACCAGGGATCTGGGTTTTAAGAAAGTTAAGAGGTCAGCTAAGGGGATTCCCACGGACTGGGAGTGTTGTCAGGGTGATAGAAGGAAGGGAAAGGAGGGGATAGGCTCGAGCTACCCAAAGACCTGTCGTTTACCCTCCATTCATTCATAATGTACTCATTCAACAAACATGCGATGGGTACCTAGTGCTGGCCAGGAACTCTTGCAGATGCAGATAATGCAATATTAATAAAACATGGACTCAGTTGGAGGACCTCACAGGCAAGCAGAAGTGGGGATCAGTACCCAGTCCTAAATTATCTTTGCATGTTCAGGGCACAAAGATGCCCTAGTTACCCCCTTGTTGCACCCCGGGGGCTCCATCACCCACTTTCCAGCTCTCTCCTTTCAGAGGCCCCTGCAGTGGCATCAGCTAGGGCAGCACCCTTCCCACATCTGCCCAAAGGCCCCCTGTGGCCAGGATGGGAACCAGCCATGCAGACTTCCAATCTGAAAGTGACTTCTTCTCCAGAGAATATGAAAAGAGGGAATTATGAAACAATTTCTCCCCTTCCCTTGTCCCACCCACCATCACACTCTGCTCAGGTCACAGGCTTGGGTGCCAGACAGGAGACCAATGACAAACCAAGAGGAAACTTGCTCAGAGGCTCCAAGTCTGAGACCAAATATGTCCCAAAGGCTTGAAGGGAGAAGACAGATGTTCCCTTCCCCTGCTTTCTGGAGACCTGGTGGGAGTGAGAAGGCTCTGCTAGCAGAGAACATGAGGGGCTGGGCAAAGCAGAAGAGGAGGAAAGATAAGTCACACATCTGGTGAACAAGTAGGAAGTCTCCCTTGATGTGACCTTGGCAGGAATGGAAGAAGAATGAAGAGAGCATGAAGGGGTCCTGCTGAGAACGGTGAACCAGGAGATCTGTCCACTCATTGGCAGATTCTCCACCTCATCAGTTGGGGCTGAGGACACAGTTGGAAGTCCTTCTTTTGTGGGGTCAGGAAACATTTTGCTCACTGCTAGTGGCTGCCCACAAGGCTCCAAATAAAAGGGACACAGCTCGGGGGGTGAGGATGACATGGGATGAAGAAATGGGTGAATGTTTCCTGGGGACAAAAGAGCATATCCTTGAGCACAAGCACGCAAGTACTGATCCCAGTCAGAAAAATCTTCCTGGAATCAGGGAGGAGAAAGCAGCAGCTCATCTTACTGGGGACAAAGAACCCCATGGCTGCACCTGGAAAGAGGAGAAATGAGACAAATGGAAAAGCCAGAGGTGGGAGACACAATTGGACAGTAGGAAGAAGACGGTCTAGATGTTGAAGGAGCTGACGGTGGTGAAGGACCGAGCTGGGACGATAAAACCTGGGGACTTACAGAAAATGGCCTGCAGCAGGACGGAGGCGGTCAGGCCCAGCGTCAGGATGATGACTGCAGCTTGGACTGTGAGAGGCTTCCTCAGAACCAGACATGGGCCTGTCTTGGGAGGAGGCTCTGCCAGAACAAGAAGAGAATGTTTGTTGAAGGACCCGCCAACAGCAGAACACAGAGCAGCAAGCAGATTCTGAGCAGAGCCTGGTGCTTGCCTCGGGGCCAGAGGGAGACGTTCTGCTTATCTACAGTAAAGTGCACATCTGGGACCTCACTCTCAGCAGCCTTCATCCTGCACGCTCACCCCTGTAGCACACGTACTTCTAGCTGGCTGGCTCCCCAAGGACCTTTTATCTAGAAGAAATGGGAAGTGAGTCCCACAGGAGGTAGTCCTATCATCCCAAGTTCCCCATTTCTGGCTTAGACACCTTGCCAGGTCTCAGCCACAGCTCAATCCTCTCTGCAAATTTCTGAGCTCTCAGGAAGAGGCCATTTGTCTTCTTCTCTGGGGGCCTGTTACACGGACACTTAAACCCTATTGTCCCAGCGCTACTCTAGTTCTCCTATAAAAGTCCTTTCATCCATCATCCACCCATGAGCATTCATCCCACAAATACATATGGAGTGCCTCCTAGGTACCAGGCACTGTGCAAGGACTGGGCCACAAAGATGACTAACTCACAGTCTGTATTCCAGCAGCTCACGATCTGGTAGGAAAGACAGACCAGAGTAAATAAATGACAATACAGTGTGATGAGCATAACAATAGAAGAATATGTACCAAAGGAAGTACAAAGATGGAATAATGGTAAAAACTCCAGGGAGAAGGATTAGCATATTCAGAAGTATGGGGGCATAAGACAGCATGGAGGGCCGATTGGTGGTGTTGGAATATGAAGTATCTGACAGGAATGGGAAGGGCATGGGGCTAACGAGGCACCTGGGCTCATATTAAGAAGCTTGAACTTTGACTTCTGGGTGACATGGAGCCAATGAAGGCCTTCAGGCAGGAGAGAGACAAGGACAGGGACATTGAAGGAAGTTCACTCTGACAGTGGTGAGGAACATCGAATAGGATGTGGGAAGCCTGGAAGCAAGGAGACCGATAAGGAGACCAATGCAATAAAATACTTGCTGTTAGTAAGGCATTTTAGATGACACAGCATCCCTTTATAAAAGTGGGGCTTGGAGATTCTATGTGTAAGTGGAAAATGTGGGTTCTCCTCCCTGCTTCCTGCACTTGTGAGCTTCTCAAAGTGGGGAGGCTCAGTGCCATCAGACCAGAAACTGTTCCTACGTGGGAGAAGCTAAGGGCAAACAGGAGCTGATGTGGGGCTCAGTGAAGGGTGAATTTCTCTCCTGGGAAGATTCTCATGCTTTGAAGAAGTCTGCCACATCTGAGAAACCTGGTACATAATAGATTCTAAACAAATAATACTTGGAAGATAGGAAAGAGAGGATGGAAAAGAGGAGAGGAGAGAGGGAGGGAGGGAGGAGGAAAAGGAAGGGAGTCGGTCCACATTAGACGGATGGATGGTTGGCTGGCTGAATACATGGGAGATCAGGAGATGGAAGAGTTGACAGCTGATCATTTCTCAACCCTGAAACCTACAGTCTGTGGATCGGGATCTGTCTTCCAGAAGCTACTGCTTCTTTCTAGTCTCATTCATTTCCACAGCAAAGACATGAGAGAATTGTGATTTATACCTTACCCAAAAATGCATGACAATTCTGGCCCTGGGACGAGAAAGTTGGCCCAGTGTTGCTGAATCTGAGCCAATGGATCTGGAAGACAGGGTGGTGTCAGGGACAAGGGTTGGAAATAAATGAGGAAGGCCAATGAAATAGCCACCTATCCTTGCAGGGGCTTCTGCTGCTTGGATATCTGAGAGGATCCTACCCCCCTACTCAGTCCGCTGTACTTACGGGCCCCGTGCTGCTCTCTCCGGGAGGACTGGGCCTCAGACTGGAGCTGCTCCCCTCACTGGATGAGGACTGACACAGAGGGGAGTCCTCACCACACTCCCCACATGGTGGGAAAGAAGTTGGGCCACAGGTGTGGTGTCCCTTTCACCCTATCTCATCTCCTCGCTACCCATATTCTGTCCATACCTTCTAGGACTGCTACCTCTTCTAACCTTTGACATTAGCTAATCCCCCAAACTGAAGGCCTCACCCTAACTCACTGCCTGTCTCTGAACACATATGACTATACCCACTCTCTTCAGGCTGCTCATTTGGTTGCAGAACCTTGGTTCCACCAATGTTCCAAAGGGGTTAGAATGTTCTGCTTCTGGGATATCATGGATGGTACCCAGTCAAACCCCAGAGTCACCTCAGCCCTTCTGCTGCTGGCTCCTGGCCCTACATCCACAGCCTGTCATAGTCCAGGGCCTGGGGTAGAGAAGAAGCCACGTTACTCAGGGCTCTGGTAGAAGGGGCTTTGGGGATCCTGGTCCCCTCCTGAGGCATGTGAGGGACAGAAGCTGCCACACAATATGACCTGGAGTGTGTGGCCTCCTCCCTGTCAAAGAGGTGACTTTTCCCAAACCTCTGCTGGTTTGTAGCATGAGGTATTGATGAAATGCCTATATGCCCTCTCACTGGTCCCAGGAAAGGATCCAGAGGCCTCACTACATAAGAAGGGCTGGGCTTGGGGGGGATCTACTCTGAGTGGTGGAACTGGGAGCCTCACATAGATATTCCGCTGATCCAGCATGAGGAGCTAAGCAAGAAGCAACCCAAATCCTGGGCTGTGGGCCACCGGGGTTTTAGAGAATGTGCACGTAAAAGTCCCAGCCGTGGGGAGTTTCACTTCTCACTCAGCGGGAAAGGAGTGAGTCACGAGCTCTTTTCCTATGGCTGTGCTCATCTATCCGCAGGTACTGACTGAGCACATCTCCCGTGCATCCCTCTGGGGGCCTTTCTGGCCCCTGACCTGACAGCCCGGGAGGAAAAAAAACAGGGCCGGAGGCAGGTGCCTCAGCCATACTTTCCTGCCAGGAAAATGGGAGGTTCTCTGAGACACTCAGGCAAGTCCAGCTCTTCTAAACAGAGGAGGAACTTTGAGCCAGACTTAGAGTGACCAAAACTCACTGCTGTGATGACAGAAAGGGAAGTTCATACTCATCTCTCTGTTTTTCCACTCACCATGCCCCTGGGGTTTGAAGACTTTCTTTGGAGAAGGGCGGAGGAAGGAAACAGTTTGGCCACTTTTTCCCTTCTCTGGTCAGAACTCTCCTTCTGAGCCGAGATGCCCTTCAACAGATGACTGGATTAAGAAGCTGTGGTCCATATATACAATGGAATATTACTCAGCTTATCAGAAAGAACGAATTCTCAACATTTGCTGCAACATGGACGGCACTGGAGGAGATAATGCTAAGTGAAATAAGTCAAGCAGAGAAAGACAATTATCATATGATTTCTCTCATCTATGGAACATAAGAACTAGGAGGATAGGTAGGGGAAGAAAGGGATAAAGAAAAGGGGGGTAATCAGAAGGGGCAATGAAACATGAGAGACTATGGACTATGAGAAACAAACTGAAGACTTCAGAGGGGAGGGGGTGGGGGAAGGGGATAGACTGGTGATGGGTAGTAAGGAGGGCACGTATTGCATGGTGCACTGGGTGTTATACGCAACTAATGAAGCATCGAACTTTGCATCGGAATCCGGGGATGTACTGTATGGTGACTAACATAATAATAAAATAAAATTTAAAAAAATAAATAAATAAATAAAAAAAAAAAAAAAAAAAAAAAAAAAAAGAACTCTCCTTCTGCTTGGGGGTGGACCATGGACACAATCAGTGGGAGTGGAAAAGAGACCTGGGTTGCTTGAAATGCCTCAGCAGGGCACAAGAGTCATCTCCAAGGAGAGGAATCCCGGTCCCTCCAGTCAAGGCACGGAGGACAGTAGAGTGGACAACACACCGGGAAAGGGGGTGGGGAAGGGGAGGGGGACACAGAGAGGACAGAATGGCTATGATGAGAGAAAGAAGACATTGTGACAGCCGGTTAGGCTTGTCCACAGCCTCAGAGGAGACCCTTGTGTATAATGTGATGCCAGGCTTGACCAGCAGACCCCAGATAATCAAGGGATCCCAGGATACCGTCTGTGCCCCGGCAACAGGGGCGAGGGCAGAGAAACCAACAGGAACGCAGTGCTCGGTGAGCCCACTCATGCTTGCATTCCTCTAGGATACCCACCGTGCACCAGGTGCAAGGAGAAAGACAGCCAGAGACCCTGCCTACAGAATAGTGTTCCTCTTTTTTTTTTTTTAAAGATTTTATTTATTCATTTGACAGAGAGAGAGATAACCAGTGAGAGAAGGAACACAAGCAGGGGGAGTGGGAGAGGAAGAAGCAGGCTCATAGCGGAGGAGCCTGATGTGGGGCTCGATCCCAGAATGCCAGGAGCACGCCCTGAGCCAAAGGCAGACGCTCAACAACTGAGCCACCCAGGCGCCCCAGAATAATGTTCCTCTTATTGAAAAAACGTGCATCTCCCAAGACTGTCCCAAGATTGAAAAGGACCAAGGATGAAGGACGTTCATTCTTCCTAACTATCTCCATGTAGGTACGTATGCATGTACGTGTTTGTACGTGTATGTATGTCTGTAGCTGTCTCTAACTATGTGCATATATTTATGTAAGTATCTAATCGGACAGCTCCTGCTTATTTTCCCCAGCATCCTTCCCATCCCCATTTCTGATATCAAGAGTCCCTTCCTTTGGGAAATGACTCCCCCTTTTTAACCTCAACACTGCTTGGTTCAGAGCATCAATAGGTTGGGTTCTTATCACATCCCATCACTCTGATACCGAGTCTTCTGCTTCTGTTTCTATTTTTAAGGACCTTTATATTGGGCCCAACCAGATAATCCAGGATAATTTCCCTATCTTAAAGCCAGCTGATTATCGACCTTAATTCCACTTTGCCATGCCACGTAATATACTCTCAGGCTGTGGGGATTAGAACGTGGACAGCTTTGGGGCCACTATTCTAACGTAGCCTTAATAGGACCATTTAGAAAGCTTGGTATATATCCGTAGAACTTGAGAGATAAATAGTCTGGTACTTGACACATGAAAGAAAAGTCTAAGGCCTTCAGTAGGTGAATGGATGAGTAAACTCGTACGCACCCAGATAACAGAATATTATTCAGCACTGAAAAGAAATGAGCTATCAAGCCATGAAAGGACATGGAGGAACCTTAAATGCATATTATTAAGTAAAAGAAGCCAATTTGAAAAGACTACATACTATATGGTTCCAACTATACGACATTCTGGAAAAGGCAAACTATGGACACAGTAGAAAGATCAGTAGTCACCAGGGATAACACGAGAGGTGGGAAGGCATGGGTGGGCACAGAGGATTTTTAGGGCAGTGAAACTATTCTGTATGCTGCTGCAATAGTGAGTACCTATCATTTTTTTAAAAGAATTTATTTATTTATTTGACAGAGAGAGAAAGACAGCCAGCGAGAGAGGGAACACAGCAGGGGAGTGGGAGAGGAAGAAGCAGGCTCCCAGCAGAGGAGCCCGATGCGGGGCTCGATCCCAGAACACCGGGATCACAGCCTGAGCCAAAGGCAGACACTTAAGAACTGAGCCACCCAGGCGCTCCGTGAGTACCTATCATTATACATTGGTCAAAACCCATAAAATGTACAAGAGGGAACCCAAATGTGAACTACGGGCTTTGAGCAAGAATGGCTTAGAGCTGTAACAAAAGGACTGCTCTGGTGGGGGATGCTGAGAGTGGAAGAGGCAGGGGGAGGCTGGGTGGGGACTGTAGGATAACTCTATACTTTGGTTAATTTTACCGCAAACCTAAAACTGCTCTAAAAAATCATCTGTTTAAAGTGAATGGGAGAATCTAAGGCAAGGAGCTTCAGCCAGCTACTGCCTTGGGACCGCAGAGTGGGAAAGAAAGGCAAAGTCCGCTCTCCCAGAGTTTGGTGGGGAAAGTGATGTGCGTCAATGGATGGGAATTGGGCTCCCCCTAGTAGGAAGGTATTCTTAGTTGATTGAGGGGGGCTGCCGATAAGGACCACAGCGGGGAGGAGCGTGTGGGGGGACCACGGGAAAACAGGGGCCAAGGTGAGGCCAAAAGCAGACAGCCAAAAGAGCCATCACCTGTGCCAAGAGAACAGCCCGTGACAGCTCCTCAGGAGTGCAGATCTCCCCAAAACCCCCAAAAGTGCACCTACGCAAATGAACAGGCAGGTAGGAAATGCTCCACCTACGTGTGGCAAATACCAGATTTCAAGGGTCCCTGTTAAGGACCTTCCTGTCACCCAGAGCAAATACAGTTTGGGGGTGGGGTGGGTAGGAGTGAGGAGGAGAGAAGGGAGGGCAACAAAACAAAAAGTCAAGCCCTCCCTCCACCATCTCATGCTTCCGCGACTGAGCCTGGCCTGGGAAGGGGAGAAACGCTAGTTCGATGAGAGTGTGCACTTTTGTGATTATCTGACCAGACTTGGGGGCTATATTAACGTGAGCAGGAAAGCGAGAAGAGCTGCCTGAGGTTGGGTGCCGGCATGAGGAGGAACAAGAAAGGAGGGAGGGTTAGAAGGGGAAATGATGGGAAATCATAAACGTGCTGTCTAACCAGTCCAGCTCATCCAGGAAGCCGGTTACTGAAGGCTAGTTAACTGTTAGGAGTCCCCACAGTGCTAGGGACCACAGACCCAACATGGGATGAGAAACACAGGCTCTCTGGGCACCCTGCATCCCCCGCCCAGCTGCTCCCAATCAGACAAAACTTGGGTAACAGTGGAGGGCTGCCTGGTATGGTCTTGAACAGAGAAAAGGACAAGAGGTGAAAATAAGTGAGCCTCAGCCTTTGTGGGGAAGAGATGTCATGAAACACCCAGAAGAGCATCCCCAGAGTCAAAACTGTCCCCTGAGCCACACTGAGTTAGCAGCAGTCACTGACCAAGCAGATATGGGAGAACTGATGTAGACAACAGGTCACCTGTGGCATATATTTCATAATTCATTCATCCATTTCTCACTCTGTTCTCGGCCAGGGTCCCCTCCCCCAGAAAGGCAGGGGGAGGGGTGGAATGAGAGCTGACCTTTCCCCGCCAGGCACACTGCATAAATAACTTGTAAAATCATCACTTAGTCCTTGAGCACAGGGATCCTGTTTGGCAACTGAAGTCAAGTTCCCAAAACCCAGAGTAAGGAAAACCCAGCCAGCATCTGGTTCTGTCTTAACGTGACTTCTGTGACGCATGTGCTATGCAAATCTGCACCCAAACCCCCCAAAAAGAACAGGACCTCCAAAAACCCCAAATCCCACAATAATATCTCCAATGCCACAACAGGGCTTTCTGTCCTCTGCAAACTAAAACCACTTTGCCAATAAATTTCAATATCCCAACCTATGCCTACACTCTAACAAATCTAACACCGTTCACTTCATATCCCGAGGCTGTGTATGGTTCCCTCCAACTTTCTTCTTCAATTTTAACATAAGTTTCTCTTTCCAAATATTTCAATTTTGCTCTTTTTCAGCAAGTAATGAGATAACTGCTCTCAACCACCACTTTATGTTTTTAGTTTCTTTTCCCATTTTACTATGTATGAACTTCTTTCCCCAAATTATGCTCTCCAGCTGGCCCTTTAACTGGGTCAGTCTTCCTAAAGGGAACCTTAAATTTCGTTTGCCTCCAGCTGCTCCCTAGGGATGTCCCTGCTCCGTACAGCTGCAGCTTTCATCCAGGACCCTTAGGACGAGTGTCTTCCATCCTATCTCCACTGGGAATATCCCCACAGAAATGCATGGTATTGCCTCTCACTCATTCACTCCAGCATCCATTCACCCACCTGATGAAATTTATCAAGTACTCACTGTGTGCCAAGCTTTATGCCTACATGCTGGGAATTCTGCCTTGAACAAAACAGCCAGGTTCCTGCCCTGCAGCAGAGTGCAGTTCTCTCTGGATAATTCTTGGCATTCCACCTGTTTTCTTGAAAGGAAAATAAAGTATATTTATGATTAAGCCTAAAGCAACAACAAAAAAATTTGCAGTTTAAAATGGTGTAAAATAGGGGCGCCTGGGTGGCACAGCGGTTAAGCATCTGCCTTCGGCTCAGGGCGTGATCCTGGCGTTATGGGATCGAGCCCCACATCAGGCTCTTCCGCTATGAGCCTGCTTCTTCCTCTCCCACTCCCCCTGCTTGTGTTCCCTCTCTCGCTGGCTGTCTCTATCTCTGTCGAATAAATAAATAAAATCTTTAAAAATAAAATAAAATGGTGTAAAATATGACATTTTCCCAAAATACTCCTATTTAAAACACAGTACAGAGATACAGAGGCACCTGGGTGGCTCAGTTGGTTGAGCACCTGACTCTTGGTTTTAGCTCAGGTTGTGATCTCATGGGTCGTGGGACTGAGGCCCGTGTCAGGCTCTGTGCTCAATGGGGAGTCTGCTTGAAGATCTCTCCCTCTGCCCCTTCTCTCTCTCTGTCAAAAATAAATAAATCTTTTTAAAAAATAAAATAAAATAAAATAAAACACAATACAGAAATATAGTTCCACGCTTTCACTCCCTGCAAGTAAACCTTTCTCCTAATACATCTGACTCTCAACCACATGAGAACGACATGCCCACAGAGCCCTCTTCCCTGGGTGGGGTGGTAGAGAATGAGAGCTATGTGTCTAGGACCCAGCACAGTGGTGGGTCAACTCCTGGAACATGTTTGTACAAAATGCCAGTGCCACACCCCCCAAAATTCTGACTCATTTGGTGTGGGTTGGGGTTCAGGCATCAGCATCTTTAATAACCCTTGAGTGAGTCCTACATGCAGCCAAGGCTGAAAACCATCAATCCAGTCGAAAAACCTCAGCCCTGGCATGGAATCCTGGCTCTTCCATTCACTGGTTGGGTGGATGATTTATTTAGGGGAGCATATGTCACCTGCATAAGTTCAGGAGAAGTGAAGTAACTCCATATGCAAACACCTTAGTGCTATGTTACAAGAGTTGCTCTGTCTAGATGACTGGTGAACGAAAATGTCTGGCAGCACTTGTCCAGAGTTAATGATCTTGACCCAGAAAGGGAAGGAGTGAGCCATCTTGTGGCCTGAAAAACCCAAACCTCAAGAGTCCCGAGCTTCACTGCTCTGGGCCTGCAAGTGTATATGCACCGGGCCTGGAAAACAGTAACCCACCGCACTGTCCGTCACTCACATAAAACACAAACAGATTCACAGAGAATCAAGAACACGCCCCAAACCTCTCACCAAAGTCATTCAGCAAGTGCTTATTGCAAGCCTTCTGGGTGCCAGCCCTGCACTGGGCGGTGAGCAATAAATGTAGGAGCTTACAATAAATGTAGCGCAAATAAGTATATCACATGCTGTGTTAAGTGACACGAAGGAAAAGGACAAGGAGCTCTCTGAGCGTGCAGAAGGGAAGACCTTGTCTGTGGAGATTAGAGAAGGCTTCCCTGGAAGTGACACCTGAGCTGAGATCTAGGGAAAAGTGGGAGTAAACTTTATGGCAGGGAAAAGGGCATTCCTGCAAGAGGCTTTCCTGAGGGAGGGTAGCACATTGGAAGAAAGAAGATAGGTCGGAGAGCCTGAAACAAAGGGATGGCACAGCCTGGTATTTGAGAACAAAGGCTCCAGAGATGGACCACCCAGGTTCAAATCTGTGTGACCACTTTGAATGTATAAGCCTGGGCAAGTTACTAACTTCTCTGCGCTGCAACCGCCTCATCTGTAAAATGGGCACGATAATGCTATCTGCCTCACCGGGCTTTGACAGAGATTCAGTGAGTTAATACAAACGCAAGCATATAGTAAGCACTCAATAAATGTTATTATAATAATCACTATTCATAATAACGGTACTCCTACTTCTATACACGTGGGGTGGGAACACTCATCTCCCTACTAACACATTGATTACATCGGACCCTCTCCATCAGGAGTAGGATAGTAAATTGGACCGGTGTGTGAGAATATTCTTGTCCACGCCAATATTGCCAAAGAGCCCCCTAAAGGAAGACACTCTCAATAATCAGTAAACTTAAAGACCCTTCTGTGTATGAGAGCCAGCCTCTTTGCCCAGCCTCTTCTGTGACTACTCTGTGGGCTCATGTTCAAAGTGCCATGTATGTAGCCTACGTATGGACTCAACAGCAGGCATTTCTCCTCTCCGGTGCTATTACTGCTGTGTACCCAAGCTTCCAACACAGAGGCTAACTCTGAACCCTCAACATGGTATCTTTCCCTGGGTGGATCAGAGTGGTACCTGATAGCTGGTTGATTGCCACGGAGCGGACAGTGTTTTGTCTTCACTGCCAAAGAAACTTACTTTGAATTTAAATTTGTTCTCACTGATGGCCATGCTTCTCCCAGCAACACCATCCATAGTCACGTATTGAATGTCATGGCATCCCATTCGACATAGTCCTTGTAAGGAACTCACTTTAGAGTGAAAGAAGAAAGGAATGGACTTGTGCCCCTGAGATTCACTGGACTTCTCATGTTTTCCATCCCCCCGAAATAGTTGCCCTTGTACAACAGTGGACTTGAGCACTGAAGAGTAGATTGTAGTGCCAGCTAGGAGACAATGCCTTGAAACTCTGGGAGCTGCTCTGCAGCATGTAGCATCTGCTTTAAATAGGGCTGTTTCTTCCCCTAAAATACATGTATCTACAGTACTTACACCAAGGAGTATAATTAGGTAGTCTCTCTCACACTGACATATAATGACCCATACTCAATGGTTTTACTTCATTTCTGAAAGTCTGGATCTTCTGACTTAGGGTACCCGGAGGAGGAATATTTCTACCAGAGAACACAACAATGATTCTCCTGAATGAGGACCTGGGACTGCTATCTGGCTATTTCAAACATCTCATGCCACTGGAAAAACAGGTTTTTTAAAAAAAGATCATAGTTTGGCAATGTCTCAGACTGGGTTTTCCAAAAGCAGACACAGAGATGGAGTTTGGTGTACAAGATTTTTTATGAAGGACCAACATCTGTGGAAGGGAGTCAGAGAAGACAGGATTGGGCAGGGAGATAAGCTGAACTGTTGAACTTTAGTACAGGACCAACAATCTTCAGTCAGCCCCATGAAGAGCCCTGGAGCGTAAACGACCCACCAGACTTGTCCTATGTTAGGCTAAAATGTCCATACCTGATTGACCCTGCCTTAATCATTCATTGGGTACAGGCCACCCAGGGAAGGATGTGCCCTTGGGTGAGGCTATGTCTGTAACTGAGGCTCCCTGAAGGAGCTGACAGCTGGAGACCATCTGCTCACAGCACCCCCAACAAAGAAGTTCAGGCAACAAGCTCTTCTTTGAAGGGGAATCTGTGAGGTGTATCTCCATGTCTACCATGTAGGATGGTTGATCCTGACAATTAAGGGAAGAAGCCTCACTGACACACAAATGTCATGTGGTAGGTATCCCCTAAGGTGGTCCCCAATGATTTCTGCCTCCTGGTACTCATGCCCTTGTGATCTTGGAAGAATGACCCTCCCCCACCAGTTGTGTCTTCAGATGAGACCGCAGTCGCAGCCAACAGCCTGAATGCAACCTCATGACAGACACTGAGTCAGAGGTGCCCAGCTAAGCCACACCTAGATTCCTCGCCCACAAACACTGAGATCATGAGTGTCTGTTGTTAGAGCCACTGAGTTTGGGGGTGATCCGTTAGGCAGCAATAGATGACTAATATAGGGGGCAGGGAGGATTATGACTGCAACTCAAGCAATAGATACCCTGGGCTATCTTCTAGTTCAACCTGTAAAGTCTGGTATTCTTAATAAATGGGATGACCAACAGAATAAGACAGCTCAGAAACAAAGGTCTGACTCATCCCACCAGGTAAAGAACATAGGCAGTTGACATGCTGACTGAAGAGCAAAGGAAGACAGAATAAATGGTCATGGAAGGTGGTCATGTGGCCTCATGAACTTAGCAGAAACAAGGGTTAAGGCCACTATTCCTGTATATCCTTCTTGCTGTGTCATGTATCTTTTTTTTAAATTTAATTTCATTTTTCTTTCTTTTTCCTCTCACTTACCATTGGATACCCAGATGGGATCATGACAGAACTAAAGAGGACAATACATCACTCAGTGATGCTGGACTTGGAGCTGATTGCAATAACTCACAAGACAGCGGGTTGTCTACTCTTGGAAAGAAGTTGCGTCCGGATAGCCTACAGCTGCACTAGTCAGGTGAGAGAAGCTTGGGGAAGTGTTAGGATGAGGGAAAGGGTGTGTTTGGGTATTGGGCTGCAGAGATACTTGTCTCTTCGTCCAGGATAGCAGTACCCTTCTTAATAAAGAGATATCTCAAAATCGGTGGTAGACAGGACCACAACTCTGAGTTGAAAGACGAAAAGGACATTTCTTCTTCCCAGATCCCTGGCACGTTACCCAGGCTCAGGCAATCAGAGGCCACCATCTACACGACTGAGACAATAATGCACTGGCTCAAAGATATCTGAGAGTCTTCAAGGGACATGTTGGGAGTCTTCTCTGATGTCCTCCTTCCCTTGGACCTGCCCCATTGTCCAAGCCTTCACACTGAGTCTGAGACCAAGTGGTTACCTTCCCAATAAATTCCTTTTATGCTTAAGTTATGCAGACATGGGCTTGTTGTTTCAATCAAGAACCCTAATTGATATACCCACAGAGATATCTCCTTTCCTATTAAGATTGATCCAGTTTTCCTGCAGTGTGTTAAATGGAACACTAGTCCAGAAGTATGCTCAAAATGGGTTCAAAGGTTAAAAAAGTTTGGTAAACAGTCCATGCTGTATGTCTTTCTTGAAGATTCATGGTAACTGTGAGCATATTAAAGGTTCTGAGAAGTCCTGTGTTAAGAAAATCTGCTTAAATTGGTACAGCCACTTTGGAAAACAGTGTGGAGGTCCCTTAAAAAGTTAAAAATTGAGCTACCCTATGATCCAGCAATTGCACTACTGGGTATTTACCCCAAAGATACAGATGTAGTGAAGAGAAGGGCCATATGGACCCCAATGTTGTGGACATAGCAGCATTGTCCACAATAGCTAAATCATGCAAGGAGCTGAGATGCCCTTCAACAGATGACTGGATTAAGAAGATGTGGTCCATATATACAATGGAATATTACTCAACCATCAAAAAGAACGATTCCTCAACATTTGCTGCAACATGGACGGGACTGGAGGAGATAATGCTAAGCGAAATAAGTCAAGCAGAGAAAGACAATTCTCATATGGTTTCACTCATTATGGAACATAAGAAATAGGAAGATCGGTAGGAGAAGAAAGGGAAGAAGAAAGGGGGCGTAAACAGAAGGGGGTGAACCATGAGAGACTATGGACTCTGAGAAACAAACTGAGGGCTTCAGAGGGGAGGGGGGTGGGGGAACGTGATAGGCTGGTGATGGGTAGTAAGGAGGGCACGTATTGCATGGTGCACTGGGTGTTAATACGCAACTAATGAATCATTGAACTTTACATCAGAAACCAGGGATGTACCATATGGTGACTGACATAATATAATAAAAAAATATTATTATAAATAAATAAATAAATAAAATGCAGGCTTGTGTATAGAGTCGAAAGAAAGAAAGAAAGAAAGAAAGAAAGAAAGAAAGAAAGAAAGAAAGAAAGAAAGAGAAAATCTGCCTCACCTTGTTTAGGGTGCCTGGGTGGCTCAGTCGGTTGAGTGTCTGCCTTCAGCTTAGGTCATGATCCCAGGGTCCTGGGATTGAGTACCACATCAGGCTCCCTGCTCAGTGGGGACTCTGCTTGTCCCTCTGCCCCTCCCCCGCTCATTCTCTCTCTCTCTCTCTCAAAAATAAATAAATAAAAACTAAAAAAAACCCAAACATTGTTTATAACAGGGTTTCCATTACCATTTTTCTTTTACACTTAATGGATAACACTTCTCACTCTGAGAAATAGTGTCCTGAAACCAAAAAAAAAAGGAAGGTTCAGAGAGAGACTGCAGTTCCCACAGATTTCTAAGTTCCACTTTGTTTGCTCTATGAGGTCTTCCACTTTCCCAGTTGAATCAGACAAAGAATCATCACCCCCTTCCAAAGAGGCCATGCTACCCACAGAATATCAGCACCATTCTGTTGAGTAATATGTACCTTCCTCACATACTTTCTTTGACATTAATTGTTTTCTTCTCAGGTCTGTTAAAGGCCTCTCTGTTTGTTTTATTAACTTTAGAATTATTTTAATATTACCAAACTAGTAACTGCTTTACCAAATATCTTAAACTATGGCAGATCCCCCTTGTTAACCATTTTTAAATAAAATTTTCTTAGCCATTCTTAACTTGTTCTTTCAAATTACCTTTTGGAAAATTAGAAAAACAAAGTCCTATTACAATTTCACATAAAGGTTAATTTTAGCAAATTTAGTGATTTTAGTAAAGCTGTAAAATAATTTAGGAAGACGTGACATCCTTAAAATAGTCTTTACATCTAGGTGTACGTGATGTCTATTTCCGTTGTATCTGTCAGGCTACATGTTTTAGTTTCTTTTATGCAGGTCCCAACTTTTTTCTTTTCAAGGGAAGATGACAAGGTTATTATGATTTGTAGATTGATATGATGTTTTAGCTATGAAATTGAAAGAACCATCTGGAAGAGTTATTCAAATTGATAAGAGAGTTCAATAATCATATGGATGAAACAATCCACATGAATAACTTTCCTGTGTACACAAAACAACCCATTAAAACTATGAATATATAGAGACATAGGGAGGATTCCAGATGTATTTAGGAGCAGAATTAACAGGACGTGGTAATGGGTTTGGTGTCATTTGTGGGCCCCCTTCTGCCCCACAATCACTCTCCAGAAAGAACCATGTTGGATCATACAATCTCATTTCAATTTTAGAGTCCAAATTTTATGTCTAGAGGACACTTCTCAAAAATTTTGGCATTCCTAGCTTCAGCACTACTGGTGAGGTCTTTGCTACGTGTATTCATCTCGTTCTTTTCATTCCAGTCAGGCGGAAGTGGTTTGGTTAGCTGGTCAGCTCCCAACCACCATTTTTTCTCAGCAATCTGCCTCCAAGCTTCTCTGTGACTATTTCCCTCTCACTCTTTCCTGATTGTTTGATGAAGCAGGAGGGAAAGATCTGCTGGAGTTGCACCGGGAAACTGAAAAGAAGAGTGCTGATTTAGAATAGCAGCAGAGGAGAACGGAAAAGGAAGCTCACCAGGGGCAAGGAAACAGACCCGCAGCCCTGGAACCACATATTCATAAGCGGCCCTGGAATGCACAGTGGCCCTGGAACATTTCAAAGGCTCTCAGACCCTTTGAAAAAGGAATCTACCATGCATGGAGGTTGGCAAGGGAAATGCCAAAGCTCATTTTCTGGACTAACTCAAAACCTCTCACGTTATACCTTCAGGAAAAAATATATCAATGTAAATATTGATATCAGGGCATTGAATTGTTGAGTGACAACCAATAGGAATTACGGGCTTTCAAGAATGAAAGGTTACATTTCACAGCACTTAACAATCTCTGAAGTCCACACATCCTAAAAGATTCCTTTGTTATATGAAAACAGAAGAGGATTATACCCTTTCAACAAGTCTTCTCACTGGCAAGGAGAGTAAAACCGGTGCTCTTTGTAGATTTTCTCAATATACCTCTTCATCAGAACTCACTTTAAATAGGTCTGTTTCCCTGTAGTTTTGTGGGAGGGAATATTTTCCGCTGTAGTTTCTGAGCTCTCTTTCATGAGCACCATGCTCAAGGCTAAACCTACTCTTAACATTGAGTCCTTCAGTCCAGGGGAAAAGTCCTGAGAAACTTTAATATGGGGGGAAAGAAGAGAATTTTAAACAAACGGAATATGCAGTAGCATGCTCAAGGACATTTAACAACTGGCCTCTAGATCTAGAGGGGAACCCCGATCTGTAATATTTGCCAACTGTCATTGTGTAAATATTTCTACTGTGGCCATTAAGTAACCAATATGATGTCACCAAAAGCAGAGTTGAGAAAAGATGCACTTGATAGGCTCTTGAGAGCCTGTAAGGGCTAATTCTAGCACGCCACCAAGGGACAAGTGATGTTTTCCTCCTGTGGCCCAATCTATCCAGTTACGTGGTTCTTCTCCAACCTTGCACTCCAGGAAGGAGAGGAGGGGATGCAGCTATAGGTTGGTGACAGAAGGACAGGGGTACTGTTAAATGCTATCAGGGAGACCCAGAGAGGGGAAAAGATGCAAAGATCCAGCATAAAATAGAAGGAATGAGCGCCCATCCCTCTTGGGGATCCTCTATTCTGAGCATCTACTGTCCACTTCCATCAAAAATGTGCTATTTCTAGCTTTAAGTTCTCTCTGTAAATTCCAGAAGGAACTGTTCCTCTTCCCTGGCCACAAGAGGCCTGGCTGCCCCCCATGACCACAACTCCCTGATATGGGCACAGTTCCCCTTCCTGGATGTGGCCTATAGTCACCTTCTTGGGAGTGGGTGATTTGACAAGGGAATCCCCTGGTTCCTGGGTACTTTCCCTGCAGTAAGAACCACAAGGAACACAAAGGCCCAGTGTTTAGCCACCGGAGAAATGGGTAGGGGGAAAGTCTACATGTCTACAAAGAACAAAAACCCTTTCCATGGATATAGTAGCTCCAAGCACGTGGGGACATTTCCCAGGTATGGGAAGAAATGAGATGCATAATGGAATTAGGCAGTCCCTTGCTTCAAAGGATTCTCATTACACTGGAAAGAAAATTAAAAATCTATCATCTTCAACAAAACACTCCAGGATCTGGCATCTGTCTGTCTCCACGCTCCCATCTCTCACCATTCCTTCTCGCTGGCTTTCTTCACATTTGGAAATATTCCAACCTTGTTTCTTCCTCAGGTCCTTTGCACTTGCAAATGTATATATGTATGTACATATACATATATTTTCTTGCTGAACCATTTGAAAGTAAACTGAAGCAGGGTGACACTATTTGATATTTCTGCATTTATCCTAAAAACAAGGAGATTCTCCTCCTGATTGTTTTTTAACGATTAGACTCAAGTTATGATTTTCTTTTTAAAACATTGTTAGTGCAGCCTGACAGCCCCTCATAGGTTGGGTGCTGAGTGGTGACTAATCTGGGGACCCAGCAGGTGTGTACGAACCGTGGCTGAGCCTGGCCTCCAGGTGTTCCCTGAGATCCACAGTCCTGATGCTGCTCAGGTTCTGAGTTTTCCTAAGCTAGAACTGTAGTGAGGAATTTTCCAGCTAAGGGCTGTGGAGCCAAGTGTTTGTTATTTTCTGACAGCAATATCTGAACCTCTCGGGCAAACATGTCTTGATGGAGGGACACAGAAACCAAGAAGTGGGGGGGCCTGGCTGGCTCAGTTGATGGATCATGCAACTCTCGATCCCAGGGTCATGGGTTCGAGCCCCACACTGGACACAGAGCTTACTTTAAAAAAAAAAAAAAAAGGAAGAAAGAAAGAAACCAGGAAGCAACTGTATGCAGAAGGCTGTGTTGGAGGGAGGTTAAGATGGCGGAGGAGTAGGGGACCCCTTTTTCAGCCGGTCCCCTGAGTTGAGCTGGATAGGTACCAGACCAGCGGGAATATCCATGGAATCAGCCTGAGACGCAGAAAGATACATCTGGATCTCTACAAATGAACATCTCCAGCGCTGAGTATCGAGGTACGAAGCGGGGAGCCGTGAAACCGCGCACAGATATCGGAAGCTAAACAGAAGGGGGAGGGAGCCGCCGTGTCAGGGCGCCGGGAAGCGGTAGCCACCTGCAAGGGGGAGCGGACAGACCGCGGACCCGCACGCTTGAGACAGCAGGCTGAGAAGGGAGCTCCGGGAGCGCACGCGGGACGGCTGGCGGTTGGCGGGCCACCTGCACGGGGGAGCAGGCGGACTCGCGGACGGCACCCGTGAGACACCAGACTGAGACGGGGAGCTCCGGGAGCCCGCGCGGGGCGGCTGGCGGCGGGCGGGGTTGGAAACACAAAGGACAGAGACGTGCCGGCCCTGGAAGTGAGGGCTGGGACGCCGGGTGTGGGGCGCACAGCCCGGGATGCTGCAGGGTTGAGCAGCACCAACAGAAACAGAGTTAAAGTGGCCAGAACATCAGTGGAGAACGATCCGCGATCCCTCTGTTCTGAGACAGAGGCTGAATTTCAGCCGCTGCTGCTCTCTCAGAAGAGGCATAGCAAACCGCCAGGGAAAGCCGCCAGAGAACAAAAGCCCGGAAATACCGGCTCACAGGGTGCCCATCCCCATCCCCCCTCGCAAGGGACACAGAGACTCTACCCAAACAGGGTTTTCTGAGTACCTGCAGGCAGGCCCCTCCCCCAGAAGGCAGGCTGAAAAATCAAGAAGCCCACAACCCGGAGCGCCTGAGTGGCGCAGTCACCAAGCACCTGTCTTCGGATTAGGGTGTGATCACAACGCTCCGTAAGGAGTCCTTCATCGGGCTTCTCCACCGGGAACCTGCTTCTTCCTCTCCCACTCCTCTGCTTGGGTTCCCTTTCTTGCTGACTGTCTCTCTCTCTCTCAAATAAATAAATAAACTCTTTAAGGAAGAAGCCCACATCCCTAAGATCTCTATAAAACAAGGGCGCACGGCCTGGGTCCCAGTCAACACTTGGGCTCTGGACAACCCTGCAATCTCTCTTCATCAGAATGACGAGAAGGAGAAGTCCCCCCCAGCAAAGAAAAGATAATGAGTCTGTGGCCTCTGCCACAGAATTGGCCTCGGCCACAGAATTAATACATATGGATGTATCCCAATTATCAGAAATGGAATTCAGAGCAACAATGGTCAAGATGATGAGTAAACTTGAAAAAAGCATCAGAGAAAGCGTTGCTGAGAATATAGAATCCCTAAGGGCAGAAATGAGAGCGAATCTGACAGAAATTAAAAATTCTATGAGCCAAATGCAGTCAAAACTAGAGGCTCTGACGGCCAGGGTCACCGAGGCAGAGGAACGCGTTAGCGAATTGGAGGATGGGTTAGTAGAAGAAAAAACGAAAATAGAAGCTGGTCTTAAAAAAATCCACGCCCACGAATGTAGATTACGGGAGATTACTGACTCTATGAAACGATCCAATGTCAGAATCATCGGCATCCCTGAAGGGGTGGAGAAAAACAGAGGTCTAGAAGAGATATTTGAACAAATTGTAGCTGAAAACTTCCCTAATCTAGCAAGGGAAACAAGCATTCGTGTCCAAGAGGCAGAGAGGACCCCATCCAAGCTCAACCAGGACAAACCTACGCCACGGCATGTCATAGTGCAATTCGCAAATATTAGATCCAAGGATACAGTATTGAAAGCGGCCAGGGCAAAGAAATTTCTCACGTACCAAGGCAAAGGTATCAGGATTACGTCAGACCTGTCTACAGAGACCTGGAATGAGAGAAAGGCTTGGGGGGGCATTTTTAAAGCTCTTTCAGAGAAAAACATGCAGCCAAGGATCCTTTATCCAGCAAAGCTGTCATTCAGAATTGATGGAGAAATAAAGACGTTCCAAAATCGCCAATCATTAACCAATTTCGTAACCACGAAACCAGCCCTACAGGAGATATTAAGGGGGGCTCTATAAAGGTAAAAAGGCCCCAAGAGTGATACAGAGCAGCAAGTCACAACCGATACAAAGACTTTAAAGAGAAATGGCATCATTAAAATCATATCTGTCAATAATCTCTATCAATCTAAATGGCTTAAACTCTCCCATAAAACGCCACAGGGTTGCAGATTGGATAAAAAGACATGACCCATCCATTTGCTGTCTACAAGAGACTCATTTTGAACCCAAAGATGCATTCAGACTTAGAGTAAGGGGATGGAGTACCATCTTCCACGCAAATGGACCTCAAAAGAAAGCTGGAGTAGCAATTCTCATATCAGATAGACTGGATTTTAAACTAGAGGCCATAGAGAGAGATACAGAAGGGCACTATATTATTCTTAAAGGAAGTATTCAACAAGTGGATATGACAATTATTAATATATATGCCCCCAACAGGGGAGCAGCAAGATACACAAGCCAACTCTTAACCAAAATAAAGAGACATATAGATAAGAACACAGTAATAGTAGGGGACCTCAACACCCCACTATCAGAAATAGACAGAACACCCTGGCAAAAACTAAGCAAAGAATCAAAGGCTTTGAATGCCATACTCGACGAGTTGGACCTCATAGATATATATAGAACACTACACCCCAGAACCAAAGAATACTCATTCTATTCAAATGCCCATGGAACATTCTCAAGAATAGATCATGCTCTGGGACACAAAACAGGTCTCAGCCAATACCAAAAGATTGAAATTATCCCCTGCATATTCTCAGACCACAACGCTCTGAAATTGGAACTCAACCACAAGGAAAAACCTGGAAGAAACTCAAACACTTGGAGGCTAAGAACCATCCTGCTCAAGAATGACTCGATAAACCAGGAAATCAAAAAACAAATTAAACAATTTATGGAGACCAACGAGAATGAATACACAACGGTCCAAAACCTATGGGATACTGCAAAGGCAGTCCTAAGGGGGAAATACATAGCCATCCAAGCCTCACTCAAAAGAATAGAAAAATCTAAAATGCAGTTTCTATATTCTCACCTCAAGAAACTGGAACAGCAACAGAGGGACAGGCCTAACCCACTGACAAGGAAGGAGTTGACCAAGATTAGAGCAGAAATCAATGAATTAGAGACCAGAACCACAGTAGAGCAGATCAACAGGACTAGAAGCTGGTTCTTTGAGAGAATCCATAAAATTGATAGACCACTGGCAAAACTTGTCCAAAAACAAAGAGAAAGGACTGAGATTATTAAAATTATGACTGAAAAGGGAGAGGTCACGACCAGCACCATTGAAATTGCAAGGATTATTAGAAACTTTTATCAACAGCTATATGCCAAAAAACTAAACAATCTGGAAGAGATGGAGGCCTTCCTGGAAACCTATAAACTACCAAGACTGAAACAGGAAGAAATAGATTTCTTAAATAGGCCAATTAACTATGAAGAAATTGAGTCAGTGATAAACAACCTTCCAAATAATAAAACTCCAGGCCCAGACGGTTTTCCTGGGGAATTCTACCAAACATTCAAAGAAGAAATAATACCTATTCTCCTAAAGCTATTTCAAAAAATAGAAACAGAAGGAAAGCTACCAAACTCATTCTATGAGGCTAATATTACCTTGATCCCCAAACCAGGCAAAGACCCCCTCAAAAAGGAGAATTACAGACCGATTTCTCTAATGAATATGGATGCCAAAATCCTCAACAAGATCCTTGCTAATAGAATCCAACAGTACATTAAAAGGATTATCCATCATGACCAAGTGGGATTCATACCTGGGATGCAAGCATGGTTCAACACTCGCAAATCAATCAATGTGATACATCATATCAACAAGAAAAGACTCAAGAACCATATGATCCTCTCAATTGATGCAGAAAAAGCATTTGACAAAATACAGCATCCTTTCCTGATTAAAACCCTTCAGAGTGTAGGAATAGAGGGTACATTTCTCAATCTCATAAAAGCCATCTATGAAAAGCCTACTGCAAGCATTATTCTCAATGGGGAAAAGCTGGAAGCCTTTCCCTTAAGATCAGGAACACGACAAGGATGCCCACTCTCGCCACTATTATTCAACATAGTACTAGAAGTCCTTGCAACAGCAATCAGAAGACAAAAAGGGATCAAAGGTATCCAAATCGGCAAAGAAGAAGTCAAACTGTCTCTCTTTGCAGATGACATGATACTCTATATGGAAAACCCAAAGGAATCCACTCCCAAACTATTAGAAGTTATAGAACAATTCAGTAAGGTGGCAGGATACAAAATCAATGCCCAGAAATCAGTTGCATTTCTATACACGAATAACGAGACTGAAGAAAGAGAAATTAGGGAATCCATCCCATTTACAATAACACCAAAAACCATGCGTTACCTTGGAATTAACTTAACCAGAGACGTAAAGGACCTATATGCTAGAAACTATAGATCACTTTTGAAAGATATTGAGGAAGACATAAAAAGATGGAAAAATATTCCATGCTCATGGATTGGAAGAATTAACATAGTTAAAATGTCCATACTACCCAGAGCAATCTACACTTTCAATGCTATCCCGATCAAAATACCGAGGACATTTTTCAAAGAACTGGAACAAATAGTCCTTAAATTTGTATGGAACCAGAAAAGGCCCCGAATCTCCAAGGAACTGTTGAAAAGGAAAAACAAAGCTGGGGGCATCACAATGCCGGATTTCGAGCTGTACTACAAAGCTGTGATCACAAAGACAGCATGGTACTGGCACAAAAACAGACACATCGACCAATGGAACAGAATAGAGAACCCAGAAATGGACCCTCGGCTCTTTGGGCAACTAATCTTTGATAAAGCAGGAAAAAACATCCGGTGGAAAAAAGACAGTCTCTTCAATAAATGGTGCTGGGAAAATTGGACAGCTACATGCAAAAGAATGAAACTTGACCACTCTCTCACACCATACACAAAAATAAACTCCAAATGGATGAAAGACCTCAATGTGAGACAGGAATCCATCAAAATTCTAGAGGAGAACATAGGCAACAACTTCTATGACATCGGCCAGAGCAACCTTTTTCACGACACATCTCCAAAGGCAAGAGAAATAAAAGATAAAATGAACTTATGGGACTTTATCAGGATAAAGAGCTTCTGCACAGCCAAGGAAACAGTCAAAAAAACTAAGAGACAGCCCACGGAATGGGAGAATATATTTGCAAAGGACACCACAGATAAAGGACTGGTATCCAAGATCTACAAAGAACTTCTCAAACTCAATACACGAGAAACAAATAAACAAATCATAAAATGGGCAGAAGATATGAACAGACACTTTTCCAATGAAGACATACAAATGGCTAACAGACACATGAAAAAATGTTCAAAATCATTAGCCATCAGGGAAATTCAAATCAAAACCACACTGAGATACCACCTTACGCCAGTTAGAATGGCAAAGATAGACAAGGCAAGAAACAACAATTGTTGGAGAGGATGTGGAGAAAGGGGATCCCTCCTACATTGTTGGTGGGAATGCAAGTTGGTACAGCCACTCTGGAAAACAGTGTGGAGGTCCCTTAAAAAGTTAAAAATTGAACTACCCTATGACCCAGCCATTGCACTACTGGGTGTTTACCCCAAAGATACAGACGTAGTAAAGAGAAGGGCCATATGCACCCCAATGTTCATAGCTGCATTGTCCACAATAGCCAAATCATGGAAGGAGCCGAGATGCCCTTCAACAGATGACTGGATTAAGAAGCTGTGGTCCATATATACAATGGAATATTACTCAGCTATCAGAAAGAACGAATTCTCAACATTTGCTGCAACATGGACGGCACTGGAGGAGATAATGCTAAGTGAAATAAGTCAAGCAGAGAAAGACAATTATCATATGATTTCTCTCATCTATGGAACATAAGAACTAGGAGGATCGGTAGGGGAAGAAAGGGATAAAGAAAAGGGGGGTAATCAGAAGGGGGAATGAAACATGAGAGACTATGGACTATGAGAAACAAACTGAAGACTTCAGAGGGGAGGGGGTGGGGGAATAGGATAGACTGGTGATGGGTAGTAAGGAGGGCACGTATTGCATGGTGCACTGGGTGTTATACGCAACTAATGAAGCATCAAACTTTACATCGGAATCTGGGGATGTACTGTATGGTGATTAACATAATATAATAAAATTAAATTAAAAAAAAAAAGAAGGCTGTGTCACAGGGACCCCTGACCAAGACTAAGAAGATGCCCCACAAAGTGGAAAGACTATTTCCTGCCAGTACTGACACTCAGTGCGTAACCTGGGACCACAAAACCAGACGTGTCACACATCTGTGACACCAACCACACCCACCTCATGTGAGGAGGAATGATGTCTTTACTGTGTGAACCCTGAGAGCAGAGGCTGGGCCCCAATCTACTGACATGCCCTGAGACTCCACTAGTGGTGTCTTTAAAGCCATCCAGGAATTTGGCTTGACCTCGTTCAAAACTCAAGTGGTTGAATGAAGACGTCTACTTCTGGCCAAGCTGGAATAACAGGGGAAGAAGAGACAACATTCAGGAAACAACCATCTTAAAGACACTGGCCATCAGGCAATGAAAGATGGGATCCCTGAGATGAAGGAAACAAGTGAGGGGAGCCCTACAGCTGCCCCAGCTTGTATCTTGACAGCTTCCACAGCGTACGGAAAGAAAAGGCAGAGCCCAGCACACTCCCTGAGTTGAGGGGACAGAGCTGAGAGTCCAAGAAGACGGAAGCAGCTACGGAACACAGCACAGAGAACCAGAGAGGAGAAAGCTGCACAGATGCTCAACTCCAGAGAGCTGCAGAGGGTCCCCTCGAGTGTCCCACAAAGTACTGGCTGTGCATCTGGTCATTAAACAAAGATCAAGTCACTGTAGAGCTCGCTCCTCATTAATCAACATGTTGAACACTACATCAAATACTAACGATGTACTATATGTTGGCTAACTGAACATAAAAAAAAAAAAAAATCAACAGGAAGAGCTTGGAATCCCATTCCCCACTGCCCTGCCTCTGCCCCTCCTTAAAATTACACCCATGCTTTCTCCAGCAGCGGCCCATAGATGGCGCCATTACCTTTGCCTGGACACAGAATTGCTCTAGGCCCAGGCTTAGAGTATAGTTATTACAACGTGTGTGAATCTGGTTCTCCTTAAAATTTTGTAGGATTGGATGATAGTTATAATGGAATCCTGGTCTTCCAGGGATTACAGGCCACTTAATAAAGGTAGCAAGCAATACTAGTAATCGCCTCCCTATCCCTCACTCCCTGGGCCAGGACCCATGAGGCTTCAGTAAATGTATAAAGTAGCCAGATTCTTTGAACAAAGAGAGTCAGGTGATGGCTTTATGGAATGGCCTTGTCCCCGAGGAGCAGACACGGACAATCAGTCTTGGTCTTCAGAAACCAGCCAGAGTGGAGGTGGCCTCTCTCCCACTGGCTGTGACTGTTTAATACAGCAAGCCCTGATGGGATCAGTCCCAAGAGTCCAGAACATTTAGAAATGCCGGGGTTCCTGTTGTGAGGAGACCCCTGCAAACAGGAGACAGGTGGCAGGGGGACTGCACATTTGCCTACTCTACCAAAGCTGTTCTTGCCAAGGGAAAGAAGACCTCCACCAAAAAGAAAGACACCTGGACGGTAAGTGCCTCCTGATGTGATGCAAGGACCACTCACGAGGTTCTATTGTCCAAAACAGGAAAAGAAAAATCAAACCTGAATCTGATAAGGCCTCTAATGCTAATTGCCAGGGAACAGAGCAACATGTTCAAAGACACCAGAGGGGCCAGCAAAATCCAGAGTGAAAAATTCTAAGGATATGTAGTCTAGTCTTCACATGCGCACACACACACACACACACACACACACACACACACCCCAAGTTGAACAGTTACAGATTTTAAAAGCCCAAAAGAATGTGTCACATAGATACAACGTATATGGAGTTTGTCTGGATACTAAGCTACCTGTAAAAAGACACATGAGATAATATAGGAAATACAGACAATGACCAGATATTGGCAATGCAAGAATTAGTACTAATTTGTAGGTATAATTGTTGTGGTTTTTCTAAAGAGTTCTTACTTCTGTTTTTGAGCGTTCTTACTTCTTAGAGATACATATTGGAGTTTTTATAGAAAAATACAATATATAATATAAATAAAACAATATATAATAAAATAAATAATACATAATATAAATAAAAATATAATATCTGGGATCTGCTTTAAGACAATTTGAGGGAGAATAAGAGGGATGTAGATCAAATAAGATGGGTCAGTTAAAGCTGGGTAATCGGTATATAGCAATCATTAAACTAGTCTCTCTACTTTTGTATTTGCTTTACAATGCATAATAAAAGGCTAAAAAAAGAGAGAGTTCCATAGCAAAGTGCACCAGGTAGCCACAGTCAACCGAGCAGAGTTGAGATTATGGATCAGCCTTCTCTGGTCAACTCCAGGCTGGAGCACGGTAATCCTGGCAAAGATGCTGTGAACGGGGAAAGAACCCAGGGGTCTTAAAGGTGAGTCTGTTCTCATAGGGTCAGAAGCTATTTTTACAGAATGCTTGCTTACTTGCTTACTTTACTTTGTGTGTGTGTGTGTGTGTGTGTGTGTGTGTGTGTCTTTTTGTTGTTATTGTTGTTCTCCCTCAATCTTTGGTAAAATTCTTTTATGAAAATTCCAACTTCCTTCAGATGTAATCAGAGGGACCAGGAGAAGTTGGGTTTGCTTATCAAATGCTGAGACCTCCACTCTCATGCCCGGCCTTCTTCCTCCACTGGCCTCCAACCTGCTGGCACCTGGCCTTTCCCTCCTAGCAGGGGGCTGGGAGAAACTTCTCTGGGGCATCCGACCAGCTCAGGAGACACATTTTCAAGGCAATGAAATTGATAGAGGCCTGGGCGGAGCATCCTCCCCTCAGATGAGACTTCCAACTGACCATCCACATAAGGACCATATTTATAGGACAAATAACAGGGTTTGAAGTTAAACGTCTGTCTGCCTACATGCAGTTTGCAGCAAGCTGCACTTCTACATTATCATGTTTTGATATTTCTAAGGAGCCTGGGCTATGTGTGTTTGCCTCCCCTCCTGGATTTCATTCAGGTGGGGGCCAGCCCAGCCTGGAGCAAGAGGGGATGTGAGACAAGATTGTAGCTCTTGGCATCCAGAACAGAAGCACCAGTTTTGACCTAGAGGCCAGATAATATGTTTTAAACAACTGGGCTCCCAAGGTTATTCATACAGCATGAGTAGCACAGATAACATTCCTTGGCTCTCATTTGGGATTCCAGCCTGGCTGTTTCCATGGAGCTTATCTGGCTGATGAGGTAGGATGTTGTAACTTTGCCTTATTCTCAATTATTGCCTACTATTACCTTCATCTAAGTGTAGCTTCCTTTTTCTCTTGTTTCTATTAGGTTTCTATAACAATAATGAAGTTTTCTTTCCTTGTTGAAACCAAAACCTGGAAGGTTACATGAGAAACTAACACTATCGAAGGCTTCTGAAAAGGGTACCTGAGTGATTAGGGACTGGGGTACGGAATTTAAGCTGTTATGCTTTTTTGTACCTCTTTATTTTTCGTCATATTTTTTAAGCTAATAAATATCTCAAAAACACATTCAGTATCTTATCTTCAGGTTCCAGGGTCCTCCCCCAGCCTGTGACTAGAATGTTTAGGTGGATACAACACTGCCCCTGTCAGCCTGTTGAAATCCTCTCCATTTTCACAACCCACCAAAAAATGCCACTTCCTTCATTAAACCTTCTCCGAACACCACAGCAAGAAGATCCTCTCTCCTCTGAGCTCTCAGCCCACATTGGTGGCAATCGATTTAAGGTCCTGATCACTTTTTACCACACAATTTCATTATTCATGTATCTATCATATTTCCTCTGCTCATTCATTTGGCCTTGCAGAATGCTACTTTGCCAAAGTGGGCCCAGTATCCAAAACACCACAAATTCCCAGGGGCATCCTCCAGGCTCATTTTAGATGATTCTCACTCCCACAAGCCACACATTTGCTCTTATGAGTGTCCCCTAGCCATTGTCTTGAACAGGGGTCCACCACATCCAGGGCCAGTGACCTGAGGAGACCAGGATCCCACATGCTGACAGGTCAGTGAATTAACGGCCATTGGCCATTTCCTCCAGCCTTACATATACGACAACACTGAGCCACAGAAACAAATTTAGAGATGAGAGTAACAGCCTCTGACTCTCCTCTGTGACTGTTCTCCTGGAGACTAATACTCAGTCAGGGAAGTCCTTCTCACAGGACAGAAGAGGGGGCTAGCAAGGGCCTGTCCTCCTGATCTTTTGGAGGACCCAACTTCTCCAACATATCTGGTATTTTTGTTGTCATGCTTTACCTGTTCGGTTAAAGGTAACGATTGTCCTCTTGCTTAAGTTGGCGAACACAGTTAAGAACTGTCACCCCATGGTCTCAAAGGATCTAATCTCCCACAACCTGCCAAGACATATGACGGGAAGCTCAGGAAAGAGACAGGCGAGGCCTGGAACAAAGCAGACACGAATACACACATCAGAACTATCCCCCACATCTCTCTTCCCAGGGCCCTTTTGCACAGGAAAGTTCTACTGGTGGCCTCGTACAGAGTCTACCATGCTTGTTCAGGTGCAACCTCTTGGTGACCCCCGACCTCCTGGCACCAGGCTTGTACTTCACACTCAGTTTTTCTCCTACTATCAGCCTGTGCTAGTCGCTCCTATGTCTGTTCCCCCTACCAGACAATGAAAATGAAGACACGGAGGGGAGGAGGATGGTGGTGCCAGGCAGCCTAGGCTGGAGGCTGCTGTTGTTCACTACCACAAGGTGGGCGTTTTCATCATCCTGGGACCCTCAGAACTCAGGGAGGTACTCGGAAACCAATATAGGCCGCCCGTTTGGCCCCGCGGCCACCGCTCTCGGGGCTCCAGGTGGTCAGGGGGCTCTCGGTCCCGCCCCCTTGCCGCCCCCTGAGGAAGGAGCGGGGTTTAGGGACAGCGGACTCCAGCACCTGGCGCAGACAGGTAAACCAGAGAAATGAGACCCGCGACCAGCGTCTCGGGCCTGCCCTCTGTTCGAGACATTCCCCCGCGACTTCACCTCTGTTCTGGATCCGGCGGGAGGAGGCTGGGAGAACCAAGAGGGCCGGCGCCCTCATAAAGGGCGCATGCGCAGGGTGGTCGGTGCGGGGCGAAACCCCCTCGTCGCGTAAGCTTGTAACCAGCAGGGGGCGACACGAGGACGCCTCGCTGCTTGGGCCCCCGAGCTAACGACGTCGCGGCTGGAGGGTGGGCTGGCACGTAACTGGGGGCGGCGAGGAAGAGAAGAGAAGCGCCCAGCCTCCGGGTAAAATTAGCGGAAAGATAGGACGTGGCCGGAGCAAGCATGCCTGGCGCGACCCCAGCCGTCCCCGCCACCCCGGACGGAGTGCTTACATGCTCGCCCCGCTACCATCCGTGTGGTGTGGCCAGGGGTCGAGTGGTGCAGCGGCGGAGGAAACAGGCTTCCGCCTGAGACTGAAAGACTTTCAGCTTCACCGTTTACTGTGTGACTTTAGGCATGCTATCTAGCCTGTCTGAGCCCTGGCTTTCCTGTCTATTAAATGGGAATAGTAGACCCCACTTCACTGGGTCATTCCGGAGCTCACAAGCACACAAGTAAGTGCATAATAAATGTTAACCTTTACCAGCACTTTTCTTATTACATCATTATTGCCATTCGGTGCATCATCTCCTCCCCCGGTAACCCTCACCCCGACCCACCACAGGAACTGACTCGGTGAGCTCCCCTGGGTAGATAGTGCGAGTTAGTCAACTTGGTATTACTAGGGCACAGCAGCAGCCCTGATAAAAATGACTGCTCAGGGAGCCAGGGAGAAGCCAAGGTGCTGAGTTGGGATGAGATTCTGAGACTTCCCCTGGGGACCGACAAAGCCCCTGCTCAGACCTCAGTTCAAATCATCTGTTCAGACCCTCAGACTCTAGCCCCATGGAGCCAAGGGGTTTGCTCCATGCCAGCAGTATGACCTCCCTGCTGTGTGGAAGGATGGGCTGCTCCCTCCCTGAGCCCCCCTGGTCCATCTAGCCCATAGACGGGTGTTTAGTTCGCCTGAGAGTGCTTTGTCTGGGCCTGGGTATCCACCCACTTCTGTGTCTTTGACTCTGCCTGACTCTATCCGTGCTTGTGTCTTGTCGCTGAGGCTGTAGATCCAAAAGGAAGAGGAGGGAACACCACCTCTTTCTAGCTCCTGCCTCAACTGCCAGAAGTTGGTATATATAATTAGCCCTACTCAACTCTCTCCCCAAAACACAGCTGGAAGCTCAGCCCTTACCTCAACCTGCAGCCTGTGAAAATTCTACCCCTCTGTTCACTGCACAGCCCACTCAGGCTCAGCCCAAAGGGACATGGAGTAGGATCTCCCCAGAGGGACTGCAGAGCGCTGAGGGATTGTTGGGAAGGAAAACGTGTCCTATTCAGGAAGAGGTGACTTGTGAGAAAGAGGTCCTGTGGACTCTCCACTGGACAGTTTCCTTAGTGAGCCTGAGGCCAGGGAGCCCTGGGCACTGTCTTCTCCCTTGTGGCCCAAAGGCAAGTCCACCTCTAACCCACACAGCACCCTTGTGAAAGTTAGCTTGGGCTGGTTTTCAGTCCCCATGTGCCTTCTGGGCCAGGTGACCTTGTATAATGCACGACCTGCCCAAACTGTACATAGCAAAAAACTGCATCCCGGTAGTCCCCATGGAGAGTAGAAACTCAGACTGTGAATAAGTCTGTGATCAGGCAAATGTCCACTTGTCCATCTATTCACACCAGGACAGTGATGGGGGCAGTGACTGTTTTATAAAAACATATCACGTCTTACTCCCATCCAGGGACCCACAACTCCCTGTGCCTCCCTCCAAAGCCTCTGACTCTGAAACTGATAGAATCTACAGGGTAGCTTTGGGAAGCTTGTGGCCTCCTTGCCCCACTGTCTGTCATGCCCTAGCCAGGATGGTTGACTATTCCTCTGTGCCCAGCTGTGCTCTTGGGGACAGTCCTCACTGCCTAACTAGACCTGCAATGCTCTTTTTATATATCTAAAACCAAGAGCACCTCTCAGTGATGTCTTCTTTCTTCCCAAACTCTTGTCTCTGACTGAGTCCCTGTTCTTCATGACCTTTTACTTGGCAGTGGTTTCTTAAATATAATAGCAAAAGTATAAGCAACTAAAGACATAGATAAATCAGACTTCATCAAAAGTAAATACGTTTGTGCTTCAAAGAACGCTATCGGGGAAATGACAAGACAACCCACAGAATGGGAGATATATTTGCAAATCATATATCCGATAAGGGACTTGTATCTAGAATATACAAATAACCCTTACAACTCAATAATATAAAGCCAAGTAACCCAATTAAGAATGGGCAAAGGATCTGAATAGACATTTCTCGAAGGATATACAAATGGCCAATAGACACATGAAAAGATAGTCAACATCATTAATCATCAGAGAAATGTAAGTCAAAACCATAATAAGATACCACTTCACACCTACTGGGATGACTATAATCAAAAAGACAGATAATATCAAGTAACAAAAAAAATATAGGGAAAACTGGAACCCTCACATATTGCTGGTAGAAACATAAAATGCTGTGGACACTTTGGAAAACAGTGTGGCAGTTTCTCAGTAAGTTAAACACAGAGTTAACTCTTCAACCCAGGAATTCCACTCCTAGGTATATATGCAAGAGAAAGGAAAACATATGACCACACTAAAACTTTTACAAGAACATTCACAACAGCATTATTAATAACAGTAAAACAGTAATAACAGTTCATCACCTGATGAATGGATAAAATGCATTATGTCCATACAATGGAACATTCTTTGGCATTAGTAAGGAATAAAGGACTGTTACATGCTACAAGGTGGATGAATCTTGAAAAAATGATGCTAACTCAGAAAAGCCGGTCACAAAAGACCACATGTTATACAATTGCATTTACACGAAATGTCCAGGATAGGTAAAGCTATAGACACAGAAAGTAGATTATTAATTGCCTACAGCCTGGAGGCATGGGTGGATTGAGAGTAGATTAGCTAAAGGCTTCTCATTGGAGTGATGAAAATGTTCTAAAATTGATTGTGGGATGATTGCACAACTCTGTGAGCCAACTAAAAACCACTGAATTATATACTTTAAATAGGTGAATTGTATGGTATGTGAATTATATCTCAACAAAGCTGCCCCCCCCAAAAAAAAGGACTCAGAAGCCAGCTGAAGGGAGTCCCACTGACTACATTTGGGATAATTTGCAAATTAAGTAAATAATGATAGTAACATGTTATAACCCATTGAATAAAACATGAATCCTTTGTACTTATTGTTATAAACAATGCATAGAAAATTTG
>NC_048221.1:93564793-93616390 GCF_002007445.2 Ailuropoda melanoleuca
TATATATATATATATATATATATATATATATATAGTCTCAGAGTTCCTCCCTGGAAAATATTTATTAATTACAAAGGAAAAAATACTAACTTTACAGAGAGGAATTTAGCAGACACCACCTCACTCAAATGATCAAAATTAACATCATCCATAACTGGATAAATAAAAATCATGTCCCATCTGTAGGATACAGTGAGAGAATTCAGCACCACGTCAGTGGTGTTCCTGCCAAATATGCATAATCTAAATTGAACCACGTGGAAATATCAGACAAACCCACACCAACAGGTATTACACATAATAACTGGCCGTGGAAGTCAGTAAAAGACTGAAACTGTTACAGATTGAGGATGAATGAGGAGACAATGACAACGAAACACAGGATGCAATCTTGGCTGGATCTTTTTGCTATAAAGATGTTGTCCGGACAACTGGCAAACCATAATGAGGTCTGAGTCATCCATGAAGATAATGTTGATTTTATTATTTTGACGATTGCATTAGGATTATGAGGGAAATACAAAATAAAGCATATGTTTGTTGGAAATACAAAATAATGCATATGTCAGCAATTTATGCTCAAATGGGTCCAGGGCAGGGTGAGTTCTTTAAACCTGACAACTTTTTCTTAAGTTTCAGACTGCTTAAAATAAAGCAAGAAACCCTAATACATAAAAAATAACTGGTTCATGTTCTTCAAAAAACGTTTGTGTTACAAAAAGGCAAAGAAAAGTTGATGAACTGTTTTCAGCTAATGGAGACTAATAAGAATTCAAAAACTAAATGCAATGAGTGATACTGGATTAGATCCTGGATCAGAAAAAAATAATAGAGGATATTATTGGCACAAGTGGCAAATTTTGAATCTTTATTACACAAAGATTATGTAATAGCATTTTGATCATTGCACTGTGGTCATATAGGTGAAGGACTTCCTTCTTTGGAAATATAAGGGGACACGGTGTCTGCCACTTACTCTCAAATGTGTCAATAACAATAATTGTATAAATATATAGGGAAAGAGAATGATAAAGCAAATGCAGCTAAGAAATGGGTTTAGTGGAGTTCTTTGTGCTATTCTTGTAACTTTTCCAAAAATTTAAAAGTATTTAAAACTAAAGTTTTTTAAAATAATGTTTAAAAAACAAGATGAAAAATAAAACCCAATGCACATGAATGAAAAGCACACACACACAAAACAATGCATATTTTGTGAGAAAGTATGACAACAAAGACATACACACTAAACACAATTCAGTGGTTCCTTATTGAGTGGGCAGCAGGGTGGGGACAAAAATGGGAGCGTGTGGCCCAAGAGAACAAATAAAACGATTTTTTAAAGGCTGCAGTGGGGATGTCTAGAGGAACAAAAGCCAAATTTATGACTTCAGACTTCTGAAGAATAAGGTGGGATGATAGTGGAGGCAAGCATGAAGAGGGGAAAAACATCATATAAACACACACTGTTTTGTGTTATGTTTTGGCATTGTTTGAATTGTTTTGTGATCTAAAATATATTCATGTACTATTTATTTAATTTTTGAAATAGAGGGAAAAAATGGAACATCCATATAATGCTATCTAGACAGCTATTAAAACTGAGGTAAAGGGGCACCTAGGGGGCTCAGTATGTTAAGAGTCTGCCTTCCACTGGGTCATGATGGGGGGGGTCCAGGAATCAAGCCCCACATGGGGCTCCCCACTCGGCAGGGAGTCTGCTTCTCCCTCTCCCTCTGCCTCCTCATGCTCTCTCTCAAATAAATAAATAAAATATATATATTTTTAAACTGAGATAGAGCTATTCCCACTGATATGTAAGAATGTCATGGCCTATTGTTAAACTTTTTTTCAATGGCAATTTGCAGAGCAGCAGGAATAGTATAAACTGTTGATGAAAAACGTAGTTTGCACATGCAACGTTTTAACTACCAGCTATGCTACTTATGGAGGGAGAATTAAAGAGAAGGACTTATATACATTTCAGCCTGAGTATTTTACAATGAGCTTGTGTTAACACAATTTTTAACCACATAATGCATGAATATATTCTCATTTTGGGGAAAAAAATCCAGTAACATATGTATGGTTTTAAGATGCATATTACTGTAGATAAGGTAAGGAATTGTTTCTTAAAGGACAAATGGCATTTTTTTAAGGAAATGTAAATTCCTTTTTAACAAAACACTACTTAAAACAATGATTATGTAGTTATGCCTCTATTAATATAGCAACAGTTTAAAATACTGCATATGCCCAATGAGGAGGTCGTCGGTTTCCAATTTCATTGAATGGAAGGTGAGAGTCTCACCTTGCCCGACTTTCCCACCTACACTTCCGCAAAGTATAAGTCACTACGGGCCCCTCCAAACCCACAAAGCCCTCCAGCTACCCAACCTGTGCGCAGGAAGGTCCCTACGTTTTTCCCTTAGTTTCTACCTGACAAACTCTTGCCTGAGGCTGTCGGGCTATCACCTCCACTGGAGTCTTACCTTTCTCCAGGCGGGAGAAGGAATCCCCAGTCCTCCTCTATCCCAGCCTCGGCACTCCACCCCATCATCCCCACACCCTCCCCACTTTCACCACGCTTCCATAGTCTTATCTTCCCTCTACCTAGAGGGCTCATCAATTGTCGCACTAACTCGCTTTGGGGACCTGTCTCAGCAGAGGCTTAGGGTGTGGGGAAAATGCTTTAAGGCAGTTTGGCACTGTATTAAAAGCAATGAAAAGCTCCCTATCCTGTTGACCTAGTAAGGATCCTAATGAAATAATCCTCCCCCAAGAAGAAAAAAAAACTATCTTTTTTTTTTTTAAAGATTTTATTTATTTATTCGACAGAGATAGAGACAGCCAGCGAGAGAGGGAACACAAGCAGGGGGAGTGGGAGAGGAAGAAGCAGGCTCATAGCAGAGGAGCCTGATGTGGGGCTCGATCCCATAACACCGGGATCACGCCCTGAGCCGAAGGCAGACGCTTAACCGCTGTGCCACCCAGGCGCCCCGAAAAAAAAACTATCTATTTGAAGATTTTGGTCTGAGCATCATCTTAATGCTGAAAAACTGGACGTGCTGGAACATTTAACAATTGAATGGTTAAAGTAAATTACACAGTAACAGAATATCTCTCAGCCATTGAAAAGTCCTTATGAGGACCATAGCACGGGGCAAATATTTAGTTGAGACCTCAAGTAGAAAATGCAGAATATAAAACTACGTGTTCACCATGACTAAAACGATGCAAATTAAGTGTGCAGTGAAAAGAGTGGGTTTTTTTCTCCTTCTTTCTTAAGAAAGAAGGTGATGAATTTAGGTTTGGGCACTGGGATTCTTTTTCCTTCTTTCAATTCTGTTATTATTGTTCTAACCGTATGACTAGTGTGCAGAGGCTGGAAGCGGCGTTAAAAGGAGTCTCAACATTGTACGATTTAAAAACAGAGGAACTTTCAGCAAGGGGACTGCGTTTCTAATTGGAGGGATTCCGGCACCTTGACCAACCAGTGGGGGCTGAGGGCGGGGAACAGGATTCCCAGGGTCTTTTAGAACAAAGCCACGACCACCCAGTGCACCTGGACGACTCGGTACGAAAAGGATCTCTCGCCCACTAGCCAGACACTCTGCACCGGCGACTCGGGTAAGGCTGAGCGGAGCCGATAGCGCGTTGGTTGAGTGCATGTGTTTCTCCAGCGATCCGTCCCTTTAGACTACCGTCCCCACTAGCAACTTGCACGTTCCCAGTGAGACCAGCCGGCCTGCTGACCAAACCGAAGGAATCGAGAGAAATTGGGGGAAAGGCGGCTCACTCTGTGCGGAGACCCGGCTGCGCTTTGTTTGGGTCGCGCGCAGCCTCCCCATTTCCGGCCCCGCCCCTTCCCCCCTCCCGGCCCCCTCTCCCTGACCCCGGCTCTCGCTCTTGGTCTCCTGGCACCCTGCTTTCGCGGCTTCTATCCCCCTCTCCCCGGCCTCCTCCTTCCCACTCTCTTTCCCCTTCTGCCATCCTCTCCCACCCCAACACACACACACACACACACACACACACACACACACACACACACTCACACCTCTCCCCCATCAGGACCTCCAGCGCTACCTTCACCACCACCATCTTCCCCAGGATTTGCAATTTTTGCCCCAGAGGAACGGACTCCGAAGAAGGGGTCTCTGCGGAAAATCAGTAGGACCCAATCCCGAGAGGAGGCTTTCGTGGAGATCAGGGCGCCGGCCTGAGCGTCTGGGCTCCACCACTCCAGACGGCGCCGGCCTCGCCCCTGGGGAAGGGAAGGCGAAAGGCCGAGGCTGGGGAAGGGAGCGGCAGGTCCCTGGAGAAGGAATGACCGAGGGTGAGGACCCTAGAGATAGCGACCAGGGTGGGGCCGCCTCCACTTAGTGACGTTGAGAGCTGTCCGCCGTCTATCCTTCCGTTTATTGGGGTTTGGGAATCATCTACCAAGGCCAGGATTTCAGAGTGGAGAGCCCACTTCGCATCCCTCAATATCCGCAAGTTTGTTCTCCATGAGTATGGGGAGGTGGGAGAGAACGACCTCAAGGAATATATCAATACACTCTTATTCTCCTAAAAAAAATCAGGTCAGGGGCTCCAAAAATGACACACACTCCCCCCAACACTCACTTCTTTCGGGAAGAGCTGGCGCTCCCTCCATACACGTACAGGACTCAGAAACGCGTAAAGTGTGGGTCGTTGTTATTTTTACACAAATGGTGTGATATTCCGCGATTGTCCCGAAGCGGAGGCCGCAGATATGTGCCACCGGCAGGGAGAGAGACGAGCTCTTGGCAAAAAAAATTCCTTTGCACTGTTCGGTGCGGTCTATTGAACTGTATGTTTGCCTAAGAGGTATTTTACCTTGCCAGAAAGAAACAAAAATTATTTAAAAATAAAGAAAGGAAACGAGATTAAAATCTAGAAGAAAAATAGGTAAACCCTGCTCCTCAGACACACATGCGCACGGGCGTGCATCGGGAGCTCGGACACATTTGCTCTTCATTCTTTGAAATTGCCTCGGACTCATCTCTGGGCTCACTTCGTGTGGCCGAGGCCCAGAATCCGGAGGTGTTCTAGTCCCGCGGCCGCCAGAGGACACGGCCTTCCCTCCAGAGCCTGACAAGGCCATCCACGCGCTCGGATCTCAGCCTCCCCGAGATCGCAATCCCCCCGCTGCGGTCCCCGCGCCGGTCCGCGGATACCAAGGACCTTGACCTCCCGCGGACCTCGTCGCCTCCTTTAGCTCTCCCTGACCTGCTTTTGAACCCGCTAATCCTGTCCGAACTCTCGCCCCACGGCGATCCCTCGCCGAGGCTCGGCGCGTTAATTCCCACTGACCCCGCCGCCCCGCCGCCTCTCTCCACTCTCCAGGCTTTGAAGGGCGGCGAGGGCTTCGGCCTCCGAGTGCGGTGCGGTGCGGTGCGGTGCGGTGCACTGTGCTGCGCGGGTTAGGATCTCCCGGCCTCGCTCCAACCCGCATACATGCCCTCGGACCGAAACAAGCAGTATCGTGTCGCAAACACTCTCTCCTTTTTTTTGCTTTCTCTTGTTTCCCCTTAGTTTAATTCGTTTCTTTAAGAAAGCTATCAGATCCACAGAGATAAAAATTTTAAGTTAACCTACTGAACTGGCGAGGCTGTGGCGAAGCGGACACTTTCGCATGAACCTGGCAAGCAACGAGGGCGCAGAAAGGGTAAGTAGGTGTCGGACTACCGCGGAGCGATCGCTTGGGCGCGGGCGAAGGCGGAAAAAGACAGGAGGGAGAACAGAAGGACAGTGTGACTTCATTCCTGGTTTTAGGTGGGGGCGGATATGTCTGAGATGGGGCAAGAATCTGGGGCTTCTGGGATGGGGCTGAGGATCTGGAGAGACACCGGCTTGTCATTTTATAATCCTTCGTGCTGGTTAGAGGTGGTTTTTTTTTTTTTTCCGCAGACGAATGTTTTCCTTTTTAAAAAAAAAATTAAAACTTTAAAAGTTAATGAAATTAGTGCACAACATACACACTTACGAACAAGACCCCCCACACACACCCCCAAGGCAAGGGACTGCATGTTTGTTTGGGGGTTTTTTTGTATGTTCGTTTTGCTTTGTTTTTTTTTTAGCCAACTGAACAGGAAAAAATGTGTTCCCCTTCCTGGATTTTCCTTTATTACAGAACCACTAAGGCTGCCCGAAAGCACCTCTTTAACGGGAGTTATTTTCATAGGCCATTTTCCAATCACGCAAACAAAACCTGCGCTTAGTCACTGGCTGGTCTTTGCATCTCTGAAAACCATCAATCAGATGGAGTGAGCCCTCAAGATCAACTTCAGAGAGAGCAAGGAAGCTTTGCGTGGAAAGGTCAGGGAGTCCTCAGAGCCACTGCTGAAGGGGTGCCAGGCGTCATGCTTCCTCAGCCTCCCTTTCCTCAGCTTAGCCCAGAACCCACCCTCGAGTGATGCTGATGGCAAAGGATCCCTTCTTGGGACAAGGCTCAAGACTAGTGGGTTCCCTGGTGCTGGGGACTTGGGACTGGAGTGGTTGGTGACCCTGAATGTGCAGTGTGGCAGCAAGCACAGCAAAGACAAAAAGGAACCATGTCTATAGGGTAAGTCCCTGTGGGCAAGCTCCCTGAGACACAAAGTAGGGGGGAAACAAATGAGCAGCTGTCCTTGATGGAGGCATCAAAACAAAATACCTCTTCAAACTTATTATAGTAACATTTAAAGCATTGTTTTACAAGATTCGTTTGAATTAAGACACCCCACCCCACTTTGAATTTCAACCCCAATTCAAAGGGTGTGAAAACATACAAAAGCCGCCATTGCTGGCCTCCAGGCTGCTCCCCAAAGGTAGCCCAAGGAGCCACTCCTGCTCTCTCCGGGCCAGGCCTGGTGGAAAATGCGCTGGGGAAAGGGTGGGGGGCCAGGATACCACCTGCGGGGATCCTTCTGCCTCCAGGCTGAGGGCCTCAGATCCTTCTGGGGCTCGCATTGCATTGCCGTTCCTTCCTCACCTGAGCCATGGACCTGGGCCTTGGGAAGGGCTGTCGGCTGGCTGGGGTTCCCCAACAAGGAAGGGAAAAATCTAGCTTGGCGGCAGAGGCAAGAATGGCACTTTAAACACCGAACACTCAGCAGTGTCTATGCGATTGGATGACCGAAAGCGAGGTTCAAGTCCAGGCAACCAGCCCACTGTCATCTCTGAGCTCAATGTTTGCTTTTTTTTTTTTTTTAATTTTATTTATTTATTTGACAGCGATAGAGACAGCCAGAGAGAGGGGGAACACAAGCAGGGGGAGTGGGAGAGGAAGAAGCAGGCTCCCAGTGGAGGAGCCTGATGCGGTACTCGATCCCATAACGCCAGGATCACGCCCTGAGCTGAAAGCAGACGCTTAATGACTGAGCCATCCAGGCGCCCCTCAATGTTTGCTTTTGAGAAAGGAGAAGTTGGATGAGAGCAGCAGATTTGCTATCTGGAGGCCTTGGGGGTGAGATGCGTTTCTCCAGCACCCCCATCCTGACTCCACCTAGGCAGCTGGGGTTGGAGGCCTGGAATCTGGGCTCCCAATCCCCAGGTCAGACAACCTCCCCCTGTCCCTTTAGGCATGACTAACCTCTTCATTCTTTCATCCATCCAGGAGGAAGGGAAAGGGGGATGAACTCCTGCTACCTGTGAGCTCTGGCTCTAAGCCTTAAATGATAAAATCTTAAATTTTCTTCCTTCCAGCACCCACTGAGTGCCAGGTACCAGATCAAGTGCTCTGCACAGATCAACTTACCCCTCATAACAACTCCTGGAGTTTGGTACTAACATTATCCCCATTTAATGGATGAGGACACTGCGGCACAGAGAAGTTAAACAACCTATTAGCAACTACGTAGTGGTAGAACCAGGATTCTAACCCAACCTAGTCAAGAGTCAAGGCTCTGGATCTTTACTACAGAGCCTACAATTCCTACAAGCCTCCCAGTCCAGCCATCCCCTCCTTACTGGACAGGAATGGAAAGGAGGCTTCTGGAAGGTGACCCATTAGCTGGAGACATACAGCCAGTGCTTGGCTCATCCCTGAGCCTCACCATGCTCCTCCAGCGGCTCCCAGAAAACTTCTCTTCTGAGAAGAAAACTACCTCTTCTGAGCTGCCAGTGGAACACCTCAAGCCAGGGGTATACCCATGCTCTCACACAGGTAAGGTAGAAACCATCCCAATGTCGATCAATAATGAATGGATAAGCAAGTATGGTATAACCATACAATGGAATGTTATTCAGCCATAAAAGGAATAAAGTACTCATATATGCTATAACATGAACAAACCTTGAAACATTATGCTAAGCGAAAGAAGCCAGACACAAAGGTCAATTAATTATTAGATGATTCCATTTATCTGAAAAATCCAGAAGAGGCAAATCCATAGAAACAAGTAGATTTGTGGTTGCCTAGGGCTGGGGGTGGGGGCGGTGGTAGAAAGTTGGAGTGATAGCTAAAGGGTACAGGTTTCCTTTTGAGGTAATGCAAATGTCCTAAAATTTACTGTGGTGACATCTGTACATCTGGACATATACGACATATTTGAGTATATCTGTGAAAATACTAAAAACTACTGAATTGTACAGTGTGTGAATTGTATGATGTGTAAGTCATATCCCATTTAAGCCGTTACCAAGACAACAAAAACAAAGCAACACATAGTGAAGCCAGCCACAGTCAACTCAGCTTCTGCTCTTTGAGAGTTTGTGTCCTCATGCTCCAGGTTTCTTTTGGTCTCTGGGAGAGGCCTCCCCTTGAAGCTGCCAAGGCACCCTGTCACTCAATCCGAAAGTCCCCACCCCAGCTGCTGTGCTAGGAGCCACCACATAGTGCCAGGCTGGGGCAGTCCAGTGCGTGAGTTTGGGGGAAGCCAGTTCTCAGAGTGAAATGAGACACAAGGGAAGAGATTTTTGCCTTAGCAGCGCCCTGGGTTCCCACACCTGGGGTTGAAGCCACACAGACTAGGTATGTGACCTCAGTCCATTTCCTTCTCTGCAGAAGGGAGCAACCAAGTCCACCCTAAGGGGTGTCATGACTCCTTCATCATAGTATTAGTGTTGCACAGTTTGGGGCACTTAGCCCTGTATCTCTTGCTAGTAGACAAATAACATATCCATTGATTTAGAGAATGATCCAGGATAAAATCAGAGTGTGGTAGGAGTGAGTGAATTTTGTTTGTTAAGAAAGAAGGAAAAATTTTTGGAAGACTCTCTCAAGTTTCAAATTTTTTCATTGGTTTAAACTCTGCACCTGGCTGGGATGGTAATTTCCTAAGAAAAACAAGTAAAAGTGGGTGCTTCTGCCCCAGCAAGGAGAGGGCTGATGGAAAGTGAGGGGATTTGGGAGCCAATGAGGGGAAGAGGTGGGAGTGGGGAGGAGGAGAAAGAGCTACTGAGGCTGAGGGGCTGGGTGGGCAAGACGACACCAGGAAGGGAGGAAGACTGGAGAACCAGAAGGAGGAAGGAGGTGGAAGGAGGATGAAGAAGTAATTCATCAGAGAAGGGGCAAGGAAGAAAATACAGAGCACTACCAGGAAAGAAGAATAGGAAGCCAAGAAAGCTTTGGGGGAAATCTGTCCAGAGGAAAGCAGAGGAGAAGATCAGCAAATCAGGAGTCCCTCCCCCCACCACCAAGCCCCCTGTCCTAGAACGTGGGGACACCCATTCCTGTGCTAGTGGCTGACTCTGCCTCCCACCCTGGCCAGCCGGTCATCTCCTCTCTCCCCTTGGGTGGCCTCTCCTCAAGAGAATCCTGAGTCCTGTGGGTGGGAGGGAGCTTTTCAGATCAGGTTGGTCACCTGTGTGTTGGGTCCAGCTGTATCCTGGCCAGGCCTGTTCACCCTCTCTGATCCTTCTGCCCCCCAGTTGCCCCTACCTTCCAGACCTCTGCTGGCTTCCCTCCTCCCCCACTGACCCAAAGTCCTGACTGAAATAAGGATTTCTCATTCCCTGGATTACCGCATACTGACCACCCAAGACCTTTGATCCTGGCTTTCATCCAGCAATGCCTGCTTCCCCTACCCTTAGCCCAATGCAGGGGTTCCCAGCCAGGCTTCCCCTGGAAGCCTTTTAAATAACAGGACCCCGCTGGGGATCTGATTTGAAGTCACTGGACCTAAATTGAAGCCATTTGGTCCGCAGCCCAGCACTAGTGACTTTTTTCTAAGTTATCCAGGTGGTTTAATAAGCGGCAAGTCGAGAAATCCTTTGCCTCCTCCCTTAAGCCTTCCTGGCACTGGTCCAAGGCCAGAGTCAAGGCAGGAATTGCCTGCTGGCAGCCACTCGGTGGTAGGTACCTGGAGAATATCACCAGCCCTGGCCTGCCAGCAATGTCACTCCAGTGTGGCCCTCTTTACAAACTGTCCTAGACCCACAGCCTCCCCTGGGCAGCTCTTCCCATAGGCCTCAGGACTCACCGGGTCAGGAAAGGCACCAGCGGGTTGTGCTAGACCTGGCACAGTCAGATCTTGACTGCCCTAGAGCTCCCACTGCCTGGTTGGGATCCCTGTCTACACAGAAGAGGGGGCAAAGCAGAGCAGGGGAGTGTTGCCTTGAGAGGCAAAGAAGTGGGGCAGTTACGTGGGCCTTCCCCACCTCACCCTGCACCAGCGCACCCCAGCCCAGCTAACCTGGGCTCCCTGCTTTCCCCTCAGAGGTGACCTCCCCCCTCATGCTGGGCACCTCTAGGACCTGGAGTGTCTGCTCCCTGCTGAATCCTCCCAGGGCAACCCTGGCATCCAGCTCAGACAGGCCTCGGGCATCTTGCATTGCCTGGAATGAGTCAGTGACTGCAGGCAGGGAGGCTAGCGATCCAGGAGGAGCCCACACCCTGGGATCTGAGGAGCCTCACTCCGCCCCAGCACCTCTCCCACCAACCCCAGGGACAGCGTGTCTCGCCAGTAGAGCAGCCCTCCTTGGGTTGCAGCACTGCTACTCTACTCAGAAACGAACACATTTTATTGTTTTTCATAAAAATAGCAATGCTCATTGTAAAAAACTCCAACAGCACCCCCATCTACTTTTAAAAGGTCAATTCCTTCATACCAGAGAGTGGGACACGGGGTCCCTCTCTAATGTGCCAGTACAGAGGTCTGGCTCCCAGGCATGTAGGGGTGGTGTATAGGCAGGGTCAGGGAAGGAAGTGATGAACAGATTTTTTTTCTGCCACCTAGGTCTTGTGCTCCCCAGCTGAATCTTCAAGGGGTGTCCTTCCCTATTCACCCAAATCCCTAGCTCCCTTCAGCTGCAGTAGAATTCCCTATCCCCCCCCACAGTAATAGCTGGGGGCCCGAAGAATGCCACCCAGAATCTCCCAGGGACCTTTGTATGGGGCCCCAAAACCAGCAAGAAGAACTATGGACAGGAGACCTGAACAAAAAGGGGAAGAAGCAGAGCAGAGGAACCCAGACCCCCTGAGCCTCTAGGCCTCAGGGAAAGGACTGGGGAGAAGCTCTGGCTGAGAGAGGGGAGCGGGGAGGTAGAGAGGCTGGGGAGGAGTGCAGGAAGGAAGCCAGCTGGGGAAGGCACCTGAAGAGGCTGCAACTTGGCCCAGGCACCAGAAGGAGTAAGGCTGAGCTGGGCTCAGGGGTCCAGGCCTGCAGAGCCGGCCTGATGTGCTTGCCAGAGCACCCTAGGGATACAGAAGAAGGAAGAATAACCAGACACAGATGGGTCCTCTGACTTTCCAGGTTCTGAGCACTGAAGGGGATGCTGAAGGCTCCTGCCAGAGCTGCAGGACCACTGTGAGCGGAGGACCCAAGGGCTTGGCTGCGAGATGCAGGGTGCTCCTGGGGGAACCTGGACTCCAACTCCCACCCAACCATAGGCACATCTTGACTCCCCTAGAAGCCAGAACAGGGGACACACTTCTGATCCTAGAGGGCCTGCTGCCCAGCAGGGTGGAGGTAGGGAGACTCTTTTTCCATAGGCTTGGGGGGGAGGGCTAGCTCTCAGAAGGACAGAGGCTCAGGAAGTCAGTTTCACTCACTGAGCTGCTAGAAGGCCTGGTGAAGGTGGATGGGGAGGGCCTGGAGGGTCCATGGAGAAAGATGAGATCAAGCCCACACCAGGAGAAAAATCAGCAAGAATTGGAGATGGCAGCTAAGCAAGGCGGTAAGCTTGGTGAAACTAGAGGGAGGACAGACTCTTTCCCCAACTCGGGCCATTTTGGAGAAATCCTCTGGAGACCTAGTGCTAAGGAGCATATGAAGAGAGCTGGGTTGGTGCAGCCCTTTCCCGACTGGCTGTCTGCCCACTCCTACAGCTGATTGGAGGACGTGGACCGCCATGTGGCCAGGGACCACCTTGTGGCAGAGCATCATGGGACTCCAGCCCAGGAGCAAAGCAGAAGCCCACTAATTCCCTCAGACCAGCAAAGCCAGGACAGAGACTGGTAGCAGGGATGGAACCGGGGCTGTGAGCTGTGGAGGCTCTGTGGGACCCAGAAAGGGCCAGATCAACACCTGGGCTTTGTCTTACTGGAGCTCTGGCAGGGTCAGAGCCACCAGGAAAGCAGTTTAAGCCATGGCCCTGCCCCTATCGGCTGGGACTCCCCTCCCCTCTACCCCATACACATCCCTCCCACTAAGGTTCCTTTATTGCTTTACAAAAAAGGAGGGGGTATGTAGGGAGACAGAGGATTTTCCAGGTCCCTAGGATCTTGACCTGCTTGAGATGACTGTGAGGTGGCAAGCGTAGACTGGTAGTGAGCGTGTAAGGCATAGGACACATACGCCATTGGTTTGCTGCCCAGTGAGGAATCCTGGATCTCGGTGAATTCATGCCAAGTGCACTGGACACCCAGAGCTCTGTGTGTCCTGCTTAGCCTGGGCAGGAGGATCTCCCAGAACCAACCGGCATCCCAACATGGGAGCGTGGACACACACTCAGCAAGGCCAACCCTGCACACCCCTGCTACGTGGTGTACCGGGGTACTGGCACACCCAGCGTTCCTCACCCAGCAAGCTCAGGAGATAGAGCCGCAGGACAAGGTCTCCAGAGAGGAAAGGGTTGGGTGGGAGCCCAGTGGCCCCGCACGACCAGCCTCCTTGGCTAGGCACTGGACTGCCCAGGCGCTGGGATATCCTGGCAGGCATCTTGGCTGGACCAGAGCCCAGGCTCGGGGAGTAGATCCAGCACCGCCCTCCCCTCCCCCAACACACACACAGACAGACACACAAGCACGCGACACACTCCGCCTCGGCGCGCGCAGAAGCCCTGAGTTCCTCACTCGATCACCACGGCCGGTACCCCACCTCAAGACCTGGGGAGCTGAAAGAGCCCGACGCCCCCGGGACGCCAAATCCCACCCTGCGAAGAGGGAACGGGACGGGAAAGAATAGAAAAAGGGCGGGAGAAAGAGGAAGAGTGGGACCTCCCAGGAACTAACCCTCCTCCCTTGCTCCCTGCGGAGCTGCCGGAGCTCCGGAAGGGAAGGTTGCCGCAACTGCCTGGGTCCTGACTCCGCGGGATTCTGCCTCTCCCTGCAGACCGGCCGGGATCCCCTGGGAGGGTGCGGGCGCCCGGAAGCCCATCCGTGGACCTCGGAAAAGTTCGCCGGACAGAGACCGGAGTTATCGGCACTGAGAGACGTTACTTGTGGAATGAAAATTTAAAGGGTGAAAACAATACCCGGTAGGATTCAGTAGGTGCTGTTCTATTTTTCTTTAAACAGAAACTCGGGCCGCGCCTATGGCAGGCGGAAAAGCGAGGGCTTGGGGGCCGGGAAGGTTGGAGCCTAGTGGTTACTTTCTGCCTCTAACATGAATAATAAAAATAAGTAAACTTGAGAGAGTCAGAGAGGAGAAAGACTGAAGTTCAGAGCGAAGGCGACGGGCTGGATCAGGAGACCAGGGTCCGACTGGGCTGGCGTGGAGGGCGCCCTAGCCCATGTGGGAGGTCACTGAGGAGTTCCAACGCCCCTCCAGTGCGTGCTGCGTGGGTCCTTCCAGCCGAGCTCGGACCTGCGGGTGGCACTGCCTAGGTCCTCCTCTAAGTACAAGCTTCCTTCCTCCCAGAGCCCCAGGGGCCAACAACCGGCCCCACGCGGCGCTGGTCGAAGCTGCTCTCCCCTCTGCACACCCTGCCCAGCGCCCCGACACCGTCTCGCGCTCCCCTGCCCTAGCCAAAGTACCTCGTGGCCAAGTTCTTTCTTTACTATCTTCCCTCCTCCCTTTCTGTTGGTACGGAGCGGCAATCCTCCTCCCCCGCACCCTTTACCCTGCCCTCTTCCTGCTACTCAGACTCTTCACCAAGGCACTGTTAGTCACCCAATCGCGTAATTGGGGCGTTCAGCCCACCTCGCCTTCTGCTGGGGGGATTTGAGATTGGACAGAAACACATGAACACTGGACATACGCTAAGGCACCGACACGGTCACATAACGGGCGCACGCAATCGTGGAGGCTGCACCAGCCACACACTCAGCCACGCCATACCCACTTACCCAGGCACATCCATCGGCCCTACCCCCAGAGACACTCATTCAGACTCCCGGACAGACAGGAGCACTCTCGCTCACCCGAGCCTGTGGGCGGGAAAGCGGAAGCAAAGGCTGCAGTTACCGCGCTTTAGCGGAGGGGTCTCCGCACACACACCTTGTACACATCTTCGCTGGGGTCTCTCAGTATCTCTTGGAGCCCCTTTCTGAGTCAAACGAAGCGAACGAAGGGCCCGGCCTCTCCCGGTGCTGTCAAAGGAGAAGCTAGATTCGGGCGAGCTCGGATTCCTCAGAAAGTGCTGGGGACCGGGATGCCTCGGAAGGCTGAGCGCTCCGTTTGGCTTCCCAGCCCAGCCGGCTTCCAGCCGCGCTCACCTCCGCGCTCCGCTTTTCCCAGCCCAGAGAAAGCGGGACCTGGAACCAGGGCTGGGGTGGTCGCAGCTCTACAGCGGCGGGGTGGGGGTGGCATAAGGAAACTCCCACCAGCTACCCAAGTCTGAAGATGCGGGCCCCGAGTGCAGGCCCCGGTTCCGCCGTTTGCTGCCTACCAGTCTCGGCCTCACTCGACCCTCTCGGCTCCTGGCCCCGGCTGGCTGGCTGCGCGTGTTTTCTCTCCGCCGGCGAGCGCGGGTCACTCCATCAGTCCCCTGGCCTCACTCAGGCTCATCCGTCCCAGGAGCGCCGGGACGGGCCTGCGGTCCGTGCTCGTGAGTGTGGATGGAGGTATGACTCTGGGGGCGGGGGTGGAGCACTGAACCCCAGGCCTGAGTCCCCGAGCCCGCCAAGCGCCGGAGCAAGGCCAATCTCCTTTCTGTTAGGTCTCTCCGGGGTCGCCCTCCTGAAGCACTGTGATTATTGATCCCGCTGAAAGAGCCGGAGCGCGGAGCCTGCACTTCCGAGGGGACGAAGGGCGTGGGGAGGAGAGTAGGCCAGGGGTTGGGGGAGGGAGTTGATAAACTTTAGCGGAAGACAGGGGGCAAGGGCAGCACCCCCAGGCCGCCCCAGCCTCCCTTTGCTGGGCTGGGTGTGGGGCTGGACCCGGGCTGGAAGAGTGGGGCCCCCCTCCCACCCGCCCCGCGCTGCTCCCAAAGGAGCCGCTGGGAGTAGGAGAACCCCAACTCCCGCCCAATCAGCAGGGATGGGTGGAGCAGCCGGGCAGGGGCGGGGCCGGACAAGGAGGGGTCGGAGGGGGGCGCGAGGGGCGGGGAGCCGCGAGCTTGGCTAGCTCAGGCTGGCCAGGCGGTGGCGGAGGTGGCGGAGGTGGCGGTGGCGGCCGGCATGGGCGATGGGGGCGCCGAGCGCGACCGCGGTCCCGCACGCCGGGAGTCTCGCGGCGGGCGCGGCGGGGATCGAGGCGGAGCGGAGGACTCGGGTGTTGATGCCGGCCGCCGCAGCCCAAGGGAGATCGCAGGGACCGCCGCTTCTAGCCGCGCGGGCTCCAGGGAGAGCGGCGCCGACAGCGACGGCCAGCCCGGGCTCGGTGAGGCAGACCACTGCCGCCGCATCCTGGTGCGAGGTAAGCGGACAGCTCGCGGCCCTGGACCACCGGACCCCCACCCTACCCCTTACGCTGCCTCCTCTCCCAGTTCACACACTCAACCAGTCAATCACCACTCAGTCATTCATTCGTTAAATATTATTCTGAGCGTCTATTGTGTGCTAACATTGAGCGGAGTGCAGGGGACAAAGCGGCGAACGGAACCAGGGAGATCCCCGTGTCAGTGCCTTACAGTTCTCAGCCTCTCGGGCCGGCCGCTCACCCTAGGCCCATCCCAGCAGGTGACGGTGGCGGGGGCACAGATGCAAGCGCGGGATGCCGAGAGCCGGTCCCCGCCCCGCGTCCATAACGGCGGGTGCGGAGAAAAGCGTCACGAGCGCTCGGCGGGGTCAGGACCAGGACGGACCAGCGTCCGGAACCACGGGAGGAAAAGGCCGGCGCTCCGCTCAGCGGCCTGGCGCGTCCCCGCCGCCCGACCAGCCTCGTTTCCCCTTCCCAGCGACACAGACCGCTCCGGTTGCTCGCGGAAGAGGGCACCGGGACGCGGAGGGCGCCGTGCGCCGCGCTTGCCCGCCTGGGCTTCGCTCTTTCGGCTCGCACTTCCTCGCGGCGCCTGGGCCCGGCCGGCTCTCGGCGCGGCCTTCCCCGGCCTGGCCTTTCGCGTCTCTCCCTTTCTCCCTCGCCCTTCTCCCTCCTCTCTCCTTGCCTGGCCTTTTCTCTCTGCCGAGCTCTCCTCAGCCCTGTTTTCCTGCAAGCGCTTCCGTACTGCGCCCCAGTACCCGGCTCTGCCTGGCCTCTCGCTGCCAGGCCGAGACTTCCCCGACCCCCAAGCCAGCCTCACGCGAAGCTCTAGGCACAGCTTTCGCCGGATCCGGGCCTCGCCCAGAGAGGTGGGAGGAGAAAGGGGATTCGGGGTCTCGCCGTCAGCCTGTCCCTAGGCCTCGGCCAGAGCTTGAGGTCTGTTCCCCCACCATCTCGGAGCGCCGGCAGACTCGGCGCCCAGAAGAGCCCACACGCGGGTAACGGCTCCCCTGGCCTCCTTCTCCAACTCCTGGCGCGGCTTCCTCCCGCTGCCCTTTTATTGCCTCTACTTCCTGAGCAACCGCTTGCAAGCCAAGAGGCTTTGGGAGTCCACTGCTCAGAGATGATTTCCTCCGCCACCACCGCCTAGGGAAGGGAAACCAGCTTGACGCTGGCCCCAGGACACTCCAGCGCCAGGATCCCGAGCTTGTCTCATCTGACCAGGGCCACCCACACACAGACTGGGATAACTTGGCCTGCTTTCCCACAGCTGCTGGGTTTGAGTGGCTCTGGGAATGGGGGTCAGGGCCAGTGTTGAGCACAGAGGCAGCCCAATTAAAGTCGGCTGATGACTGTCTTGGACACAGACTCAAGGACCCTGGTCTTCTGGAAGCACTCCTGGTGTCAGGTGTGGTCACCTAGAGATGGGGCACTGTTCTGAGGGCAGGCTTGGGTCGGGCAGTTACAGACCGAGTATGAGGGTGGTCCCCACCCAGCAGCAATTCCAGAAGGCCTGTGGACCTGTAGGGCGCCTGGGATTAAATTAGATCCCTTCTCATAGGGTGTCCTGAATACGAGATGTCAGCAGCCAGCTTGGAGTTCCATTGAGAAAATCTGCAGGGCTTCTAGAAATGAAGAAATCAGCCCCCTAAGCCCACACTCCCAGATTAAGACCCTCTTGTCCCTGCCAGTGACACTCACCACCTCATACCCCATCTGTGGGTATTTGTGAATTCTGGACAATCGCGAGTGCTATGCCCACCTACCATCTCTTCCACTCTAACTCTGCATGTAGAACAAATAAATTCTGTGTTCAGATGGCCAGTTTAATAACTCCCAAGTAGAGACTCATAGCAGGGCACCGGGTGGTAGCATGGAGGCCGCCCATTCTAGGAGCGATCCATTGCTGGGCAGAGATGGGCACCCCCCCACACATGCACTGTATGCAGGACAGCTTGTGTGAATCTAAGGAGATATACTTTTATAAATGCATGTATGCGCTTACAGCAATGCCATTATCTTCGTACAATATAATGGAAATGTAGCATAGAGGGCGTATTTACACACCTAAAACAATAAAAGGTGAACGAGGCCCTCCTAAATCCCTCTGCCCTTTCTCATTTAATGAAAAAGAGGTTATTTCAGGCTCAGATACCTGGCATGTCGTTTAGCCCTAATCCCTCCTAGCCAGGGTCACCTATGTCTCTCCTGGCCCCACCGGGGCTCAGGGTAGAGTCTCTGACAGATGAAAGGCCTGGCACTGGTAAAGGGAAGTCTGTAGCACCTTGGCCCCAGGATGACTGTCCCTCCAGTGTGCTTTAAGCCGAGAGTACATTTTGCCCTTGACCTCCCAGGACACACCCTCCCAAAGTACTTTTGGAGGAAATCATAAAAAGGCAGAAGGGAGGCGTTTGTCATCACTGAGACGGTTAGGTGGCTGATGGGGTGAGAATTCTGGGGAAAAAACCCACTTCCTCTAGGTCTTTGCACTTCTTTCGCTTTTCCACATTGATCTGTTGGGGGGAGTCCCAAGGCACAGGGGAATAGAAGGAAATCGTGTGTATTGGAATTAAATGAAGTTGGTTTGTAATATTGGCCTTAGAGCCCTTTAAATTTGAGCCAGTCTCTTTGCCGTTCTGTGCCTCAGTTTCCTCATTGCACATAGAAACCTAAAGCTGTCATCTTGAAAGTCAGCGCTAAAGGTCAGAGGTGATGACTATAAAATTGTAAACAGCCAGCAGGATCTCCAAAACTATTCTGTTGAATGAAAGGGGGATGCTCTGAGGTGACCCACAAACCACTCAGGGAATGGGCCTCCTTTCTCAGACACCTCCCCCAGCTCACCCCCCCTGTAGGGAACTTGGTGTCTTTTTGCCTTGGCAAAATGCTGTGCCTGTTCTGGGAGGTGAGCAGCCAAGGGGTCCAGAACCAGCTGCCGAAAGGAGGATTAGTGCCACCTTGCAGACCACGAGGTGTGGCCTTCCCCAATCCCCTTCGAGAAACCCTCGATCCACCAATCACTCAAGTTTCCTGCTGCCCCTGCGAAATGCGGGTCAGGGAGCCAGGGAGGCCGACCTTGCAGCATCCCCACCTCAAAATGGAGGCCGCTTCAAGCCGCACGCGGACACAAACAACGCCACAAGGATGACAGGCACGTGTGCACAACAGGCGTGCCCGCACACTCCGCAGCATACCCAGCCAGCCTTCCACGGGGCCATACCGCTGCGCAGGCCACCGCACAGTTCTGAGTGCACAGCCCGTTGGCCGGTGAGGAGCATGGATGGGGGATCCTTTGTTTTATGTTTGGAAAGGGCGGGCCCAGCCCAAGCAGGAGGCCGCCGGAGCAGCCGCCTCCCAGCCGTGGCCCTCACTGCGCCGCGCAGACCGGATGTGGCGGCCTTTTCGGTGGAGCCGGGATGCTGGCAGTTAGAAGACGCGGACCAACTTCCACCCAAAACTTGCAGCAACCTCACAGTCTGTGCACACACCCGCGTACTCAGATGCACCTATGTGATTCCCAGATTAATCCGGACGCACATTTGACAACCCTTCTGGATAGAGCCGGCAGGGTGGCCCGCTCCTGTCACCGACTTTTATGAACAAGGCTCAGTGCCACTGCCTGCTCACCCGAAGTGGTTCCTTAGGCCTCTGGGTGTCAAAACCCCGTTCTGGCTGCACCCTCTGTCCTGAACTCAGTGTGAGCACCGTGGACTCCCAGTGGAACAGGGTCACGCTGCCCCCAGAGCGCTCCCATGCTGGGAGAACAGGGGAGCTCCTCTCCTCGTTTCCACACTTCTCTGTCTGGGAGCACGACAGGAAAAATTAGGGGTCCCTGACTGAGGGAACAACTGGCCCCCACACCATCACCCACTAGCTGAAATGCTTTCGCTGGGGAGCTTGTCGGATGCACACGGCGGCTAAGGACAGAAGAAAACCCAGGAAGACCAGGGCCTCTGGCTCCTTCTGGCAATTCTTGTTGTGCATGTGGGTGTGGGGAAGGGAGGCATTGAATTTAGTGGAGTCCACCCCCAGCCCCAACCTGGGGGCAGTGCTGGTGTGTGCAGAACGGGAAACCTCTGAACACTTCCGGACTGCACAACGGCATCCACCAGGCAGAGCCCTGGCTGCCAGACTCATCCGAAGACGCTGGGCGAGGGGCCAAGGTTTCTGGGGCTGGAGCTGAGAGCGGCCTGGGGGGAGCAGATTCCCCCCTCCAGCAGCCAGATCTGGGCTCAGCTTCCCTTTGAATCTGCTCGCTTTCTACTTGGATTTACAGAAGCTCAGCCCTGACCTTGCAGGCCTCACCCCACAAGAGGCAGCAGCTCCGCAAAAGCACACCTGCCCACTTGCCCAGCGGGGCATTTTGGCAACGCAGAAAGCGGAGCAGATTGTTGTATTGAAATGAGCACTGGATTGTGAGTTGCAGCTCTCGGGCCCTCGGTGGACCTCAGGACCCTAGCGTCAATGCGAGTCTGTTAAGAGATGAAGTTATCCAGGACCAGGCCCCAAGCCGCAGTTGAAAGGTTTGAATGGCTCATGCAGGGGACTGCACTTTGGAATATTGGGTTTATTTTCATTTTTAGTTTGGGGGCTTGTGGAGATGTATTAGGTTTCTTTTTTTATTTCGCTGGGATTGTTTTGTTTTATGGTTGTTTTTCCTTTTGCTTTGTTTTGGCAGAAGGACCCAACTTCTCATCAAGGGTCTAACTAGACTAGGCACTATCCTTTTGGTCTTTATTTTTTCCCTTTATCTACATGCGCCTCCCACCCTATCACACACACAGAAGCAGCCCCAGCTACCAAATATGTCGTCTTGTTGATGTGTCTCTGCACAGTGTGTGTTTGCATTTTCAGGGAACTAGGCAAGGCTCCTTGTGTTCTCATGCTATTTTTGTTATTCAGGGTGGTAGCTTGGGCTCCAGTGCCTGTGGAGCCACTGCCACATCTCCCAAGTGTGCACCGCGCCCACGTGCCAACACACATATACACACACACACCCATACACACACCTGCAGGGTCAGAGCTTCTAGGTGCCCCCCCACCCTCTCCACATCCATCCCCCACCTCCATGGCCTTCACCCTGCAGGGCAAGGAGGCTGGGACAGTGAGTGAGTACTTGCACTGGAGGGGAAGGAGGGGACAGTGGGGGGGTGTCCTTGGGCTGATATAGGTCCATGGATGGCACCGGTTTTGGGCATTGGCCTATTGTGCATTCTGTAGGGAGAGAGAGCCTTTATGGGTCCTGTTGGCTCTAGGCCATTTCCTCAATTACCCCTGACTGAGCCTGGGGCCATAGTGGCCCTGAGCTCCCTCCCTCTATCTCTTTGATTTGTATTGGGGGGGCACACAAAGCATATTAATTATGCTTCTATTTCCTGTTTGCTTAATATAAAATAAAGATTGGCCTGGGGCGCCTGGCAGAGGCAGTCGGTTAAGCATCCCACTCTTGGTTTCCGCTCAGGTCATCATCTTAGGGTCATGAGATTGAGCCCTGCTTTGGGCCCCCCACTCAGCACAGAGCCAGCTTGAAACTCTGTCTCCCTCTCCCTCTCTTCTTCCCCCCCCTGCCCCCCCCCGCATGCTCTCTCTCAAAATAAATAAATAAATCTTTTTTTTTTAAAAGATTTTATTTATTTATTTGACAGAGATAGAGACAGCCAGCGAGAGAGGGAACACAAGCAGGGGGAGTGGGAGAGGAAGAAGCAGGCTCATAGCAGAGGAGCCTGATGTGGGGCTCGATCCCATAACGCCAGGATCACGCCCTGAGCCAAAGGCAGACGTTTAACCGCTGTGCCACCCAGGCGCCCCAATAAATAAATCTTTAAAAAAAATAAAGTTTGGCCTTATTCCTCGTAAAGTCGGTAGTGGGATACACAGCAGTGTATCCCCTCGAGTTCCCTACCCCAGTTTGAGAAACTCTGATAGAAGACATGGAGGCAGAATGGGCCTGCCTAGGAATCCCTGGGAGCTGAGCAGTCTAGGCGCCTGGTTCCTACCCTACTCCATTCAGGAGGGAGGTTGGAGGGCCTGCGGGGGCCAGGGTGGCGTCGAACAATGCAGAAAGAAGCAGCAGCGCCAGGACCAGATCTGGTCCACAAAGCAGAGGAGTGGACCGATGTGGAAAAGCCAGGGCCCAGAGTGCAGCCGGGGTGGGGATGGAGTGGGATTGGCTGCTAGGTGCTAGCTGGGGTCCGCAAAGGCCTCTCGGACCATCCCCCTCTCCCATGTTCTCCTGCGGTCTTGCCCTTCACCCTTTGGTTCTTTCCACAAACATTAAGGAATACCTAAGTGCCAGACCGAGCCGGCAGAGGCTGCTAGCGCTGAGCTTCCCAAACAAGAGACTGTCCCAGACACTGGGAAGTGCGGGTTCCTGACCCGCCCTGGCCGCCGGTGGAGGTGGCGGGGAAGCGAGGCCCGTGCTAAATTCGAGGGAGGCAGGAGCCCGGAGCCGGGGTCCTGATGCTGCGACAGGACCGCAGAAGAGGTCACCGCGCCCGCCAAATCCATGATCTCCCCAGATGTGTTCTTAGCACAGAGGACACAGTAAATATTTGTCGAGTGAATGAAAGGAGACAAAACTGTCAACGTCGCGTATGTCACTAGATAGAAGACTGCAACGCCCTTCCCCAGAAACAACGTTCGTTCTGAAATGACTTCCTCATTTTTTGACGTTACAATATTGTTCCTTCTAGGAAACGGTGATGGTGCCAGAACACGGAATAATTGTTAAAATATAAAATTGCCAATGCCATATTTTTGGAATTTAGTGCAGCCCTCTACTTTGGGAACCACCGAAATATAAAACTTGGAACACCTCAAATAGGTTTCTTTGACTCCTAGCTGGGTCCCCAGGGCCGGGGAGGCCGCCTAGAGGCCGGTCCCGGCTGGAGCAGGCGGTGAGATCGGTAGTGAGTCTCCCGCCTGTCTGCGGCTGTTCTGTCTGCGGCTGTTAGTGTGAGGTTCCACCCGCGAAGCCAGCCAGGGGGTGAGAAAGAAGTAGCTAGATAAATTTACGCCCCTCCTCCGCGCTCAGTTCACAGGCCTCCAGCCATCCGCTGGAGCTTAAAATCTCTGGATTTTAAGCCCGCGTTTGCTCCGTGTTTTTCTCCTGCTGTCGCGCACTGCGACGACCCGGGGGCGCAGGGCCACACTCACACTATAGACGGGCAGACAGAGGATTGAATTTACAAAAAGCAAGACGTGCTCAACTTAAACAAAACAAAACCAAACCCGAAGCGGTGGAAGGCTCCCCCAAATGGCCACGGTTCCCAGTTTCAGGTGTGTCCTTCCCGGAGATTTTCCCACTCTGGCATGCAAACGTTGGCAAAAGCGGAATCGTATGACAGAAGCTGTTTTTCAATTTAACCTTTTAAACACATTTAATCCGCAGGGGTCATCTTTTCGGGTCAACCATTGCGCGCTGTTCCGTGACTGAAACAAAAGTATCCCTTTGGTTGGGGAAAGCCCGAATTCTCCCAACTTCTGGAGGGATGTTTCGGTCGTTTTTCATAACAGAAACACTGCGGAATAAACTTCCAAGCCCCGGTCTTTGCGCGCTTGACTGTTTCGGTGAGATGAATCCCTAGCAGTGGAATTGCTGCTTGAAAAGGTTTACACACACGACAATTTTTAAAAACATGCTTTGTTTAATTCGCAAATAGTAATTAGCTCATCAAAACGTGGTGTTGTTTTAGGTGCACGGTGAAAAATCTCTCCCATCCCTGCCCTCCGTCTTCCAGCTCCCACCCGGCTCTAAGGCAGCTATTTTTTCCTTTCTAATTTCTCCTCCCAAAACCGTTTCATGCTTATGCAAGTCAGGGCCGCTCTATTATTTTTTCTTGCATTTATTTATTTATTTATTTATTTATTTATTTATTTATTTATTTTTACTCAGATGGTAACATCTCTGTATTTTTCAGTACCTTGCTATTTTCACTTACCAATATATTTGGGGATGTAAAGAATTTCTTGTTTGGCTTTTCACAGATGCATTGTATTCCATTTATATGGCTGGGGTGGACCATAACGTGTGCTGCATAACCCATGCCCTATTGGTGGACACTTTGTTTTTTTTTTTTTTTTTTTTTTTTTTTTTTTTGTATGTTGCTATTATATACAATGCTGCAATAAGTAAACTCATAGGTATATGTCAGGGAAGTTCCTAAAGGCAGGTTTACTGGGTGTGCTTGTAATTTGGAAGAGAATGCCAAATTGCTCTCCATAGATGGTATACCACCCCACCCCCTCCCACCTGGACCCCTGCCCCAGCTCCAGCAGCAATGCCTAAAAGTATCTGTATCTCCAAATCTTGCCATCACAGTTTGTACTGTATATCTTGATAGATATTGTCAAATTGTTCTTTGCAATTTATACCCTCATATTGTCATCTTGTTCTTTGCAGTTTATACCCTCATCTTTTCCCTCTGCCCATACTGGGCATTACATATCTTTTTTACCTTTGTCAATGGTATAGGTGATAAGTAGTACTTTATTGGCATTCTATTTTTATTTCATTGATTATTAGTGAAATTGACTATCCTTTCATATTTACTGGCCAGTATATTTCTTCTGGTATTATCTACTAACACATTTCCTTTGACCTCTTTTAACGTTCAAATACTCCTTTCCTTATTGATTTGTAGAAACTCTGCATTAAGGATAGTAGCTCATTGCTTTCAATATGTGTCACAGTTTTTTTAAGTTTATAATTTCCTTCTAATTTGTTTCTGATGTCTTTTATTTTCTGATGTATAAAATAACTTTCCAATTACAAAACCAACCATGCTGTTTTGCCATATCTGGTATCAATTGAAACTTCTCCCCCACATAAAGCATGTACACTTCCAGAATGTAACCTCCCAAACTCTCTCTAGTAATTGAAAAGTATAAATGTATAAGTTATATGTTACAAGAGTGGGAATTTTTTTTGCAAAAATTTTTTCCATTTTAGAAACATTTGTAGAAATCTTGTTGTCTGGAACTGCCTTGCTCTTTGTAACAGCTGTGTGATATTCCATTCTGCAGATATAATTAATTAAACCAGTCCCCTACTGATGGACATTTAGGTTGGTTCTACTCTTTTCACTACTACAAACAATGCATCAGTGAACATCTTTGTATCCTAATTTAGGCAGATGGTTTTTTAAATTCTCATTTATGAGACAATCTGAAAAATGTGGAAACGTGTAGGACTTTTTTATATTAAGGAATGATTGGTAATGTTTTTGGTTGTAACAGTAGTATTGTGGTTGTTTTTTAAAGGAGATCTTTTTTAGAGATACATATAGAGATATTTCTGGATGAAATTATATGATGTCTGAGGTTTGCTTAAAATGATGAGGATAGAGAAGAAATAGGATTGTTCCTGAATTTATAATTGTTGCAGTTGGGGGATAGGTATATCAGAGTTCATTACACTATTCTCTGCAATTTTGTATATGTTTGAAATTTCTTATAATAAACTGTTTAAAATAATAAGCATTATTTCACATATCTCGTATTCAAGTTGTGATAGATATTTCTAGATTTCATGCCAAAAATTTGTACTCCCAGCAATTGTGTATAAATGTGCCATTTTCTTCATTCTTCCAACCCAGGCACACTGAAGCTTTTAGAGTGAGATATTTTCAAGGGAAAAAAAATTTTTATTAGCATTTTTAATTACCAGTGAGGTTAAGCATATATTCATATACTATTCTTCACTTTATTTATTTTTATTTATTTATTTTTAAAGATTTTATTTATTTCACAGAGAGAGACACAGCAGGAGAGGGAACACAAGCAGGGGGAGTGGGAGAGGGAGAAGCAGGTTTCCCGCTGAGCAGGGAGCCTGATGCAGGGCTTGATCCCAGGACCCTGGGATCATGACCTGAGCCAAAGGGAGATGCTTAAGGACTGAGCCACCCAGGCACCCCTTATTCTTCATTTTAATTTCCTCTTCTGTGAACTTTTATTCATGTGCTTAGCTGTTTCTCTGTTGGTTTGTTTATTGTTTTCTTATAGTTGTGAATGCTATTTTTATACTAAAGAAATAATCCCTTTTTCTGTGACATATGTTGCAGATATGCCCAAATCTTTTCCCTTTTTAAAAATTTGCTGTGTGGGGCGCCTGGGTGGCACAGCGGTTAAGCGTCTGCCTTCGGCTCAGGGTGTGATCCCGGCGTTATGGGATTGAGCCCCACATCAGGCTCCTCTGTTATGAGCCTGCTTCTTCCTCTCCCACTCCCCCTGCTTGTGTTCCCTCTCTCGCTGGCTGTCTCTATCTCTGTCAAATAAATAAATAAAATCTTTAAAAAAAAATAAATAAAAAATAAAAATTTGCTGTGAGATTTTTTTTCTGAACTCAAATTTAAATTGTAATCATATCTAATGGTCATTTCTCTTGGGGCTTTTAGTTCTCTGTTAGAAAGTCCTTCTCTGGGGCGCCTGGGTGCCTCACTCAGTTAAGATTCTGCCTTTGGCTCGGGTCATGATCTCAGGGTCTTGGGATCCTGTCCCGTGTCCCTGCTCAGTGGGGAGCCTGCTTCTCCCTATTCCACTCCCCCTGCTCGTGCTCTCTCTCTCTCTCTCTCTCAAATAAATAAATAAAATCTTTAAAAAAAAAGTTCTTCTCCAACCGAAGATAAAACTCAATTTTTTTACATAGTCTTTGCAACAAACCGAACAAACATATACACAAGGTAAGATCAGGAAAAATTTTTCCTCCCTGACCAGCTTCTACTCCTGAACAGTGAACAGAAGAGAGGTGTTCATCCTGCAGACTTGATCCTATGTAGACACAAGCACACACACACACACAGACACACACACACACACACAGAGTGTAGTCTTACTTTTTGTTCTTCATAAACATAGGTTTGTACATACTTGCTGTTTTTATATAGTAGTATATAAGAGATGTCCATCCAGGTCAGTATATGGGGATGTACCTCATTCTTGTTAATGTCTACATAAAAGCCAAAGGCATGACTAATACTGTGATTTTATTAACAATATTTCCACTGATAAACATTCAACTTTTTCCTTTATTTTTCTCTTTCAAACTATGCCACAAACAGTGAGTCTGTCTTTATCAAAGTGTATCAATATTTCTCTGGAGTAGAAACCTCTATAAAATTTCTAGGACAATGGAATTATGCAGTTTCTAAATTAGCCAGGCATTATGAAATTGTCCTCTACAAATATTCTTAACGACAGAGCTTGAGAGACCCTGTGTTTTCCCTCATTTTTGCCAGCACATTTTCCCCAGTCTGATAGATAAAATACGGCATTAGGAAAAAGACAAAACTATATCTCATGTGCTATTCTAACTTTCATTTTCTCTGATTCCCTCTGAGCTTGAGTATTTTTTCATAGTTATTAGACACTTGGATTTTTTTCTTCTCTGAATAACCCTTTTATATAATTTGCTCAGTTTCCCACTGTTTGACTTTACTCATCAGGCTGTTTGTACTGGACATTAGGACTCTGCTATGCAGGTATTATGAATATTTTCTTCTTCTTCTTCTTTTTTTTTAAGATTTTATTTATTTATTTGACAGAGAGAGACAGCCAGCAAGAGAGAGAACACAAGCAGGGGGAGTGGGAGAGGAAGAAGCAGGCTCCTAGCAGAGGAGCCTGATGTGGGGCTCGATCCCAGAAGCTGGGATCACACCCTGAGCCAAAGGCAGACACTTAACGACTGAGCCACCCAGGCACCCCTGAATATTTTCTTCTAATCTGTTATTTGTCTTTTAACTGTCTCTCATCCTGCAAAAGCTTTTATTTCTAAGTACTCAAATCTGTCATTTCTTTTCCTTTGAAAAGAATTGTCTATGTTTTTCTTCAATTTTTAGAGCTTATTTTTATATGAAAAATTTTCATCTATCTTGTGTTTATTTTTGTATGCAGTGTGAGATAGATTACTTTATTCCAAATAGCGAGCTAACTGTCCAAAAGCCAGGTCTTTAATAATCCTGTCTTTTGTCCCACTAATTTGAAATGTCTTCTTTCTAGAAATCCTCATATATGCATGGATTTGCTTCCAGACTCTTGTGCCAGCATCATACCATTTTAGTTGCTATAGATTTGTAATATGTTCTGCTGGGTGGTAATGCAAGCATTTTCTCCCCATTCTTTCACCTTGTTTCTTCACTATTCTTCCATTTTCAATTTTCCCAATGAATTTTTATAATAATCACATTATAGATTAAGGCAGGAAAGACCTTGTCACACTTAAAAATCAGCTCGTTATCAGCTTCTCATGCAGAGGAACTACCCAGGTGCTAGGAGATGAAATCAGGGAGGGCTTTGTGGGTGTCTACTGGGAGAGGGACCAGGAGTGGGTAATATCTGGTCCTAGAGGTCAGGGGCATTGGCTAGCCATCATCAGACAGAGATGACCGCTTCTCCCAAAGCAAAGGCTCCTCGGACAGAATCACCCTCTCCCATCCCCCTAGGGCTCACCCCTCTTTGAGGAGACCAGAAAGGCAGCAAGCCTCAGGAGGCATTCCCTTTAGACTCATGCATTTTCACCCTAACAAGTCCCTACCCGCAAGGAGGCCCTGGAATTAAAACTGTCCCTTCTTCCGGGTGCTTCCCCCAAACTACACCCAGAAAAGGAACAATTCAGGGAAGAGGGCTGTGACCAGGGGGCTAGGTTCTGCCTCAGAGACAACCCCAAATCTTAGAGTTTTAACAAAACACTGGTGTACTTCTCACTCATGTGATCAGTGCATCACAAGTGGGCACAGGATCAGCTTGGTACTCAGAGACCCAGGCTGATGACGGCCATCTTGATTCCTGCTTCCAGGACCATCCCAGTGGGAGGGAAGGGGTGTGGCAAATTATGAACCAGCATTGAAAGTGTTCATCGGAAGGTGACCTCACCTTTCCTTTTTGGCTAAGTAAGTCATATGGTCATATCTAATTTCAAAGGGCAGAAAATTAGTGCAACCCTACCATGTGCTTGGGAGGGGTTGGAAATACTGGTGAACAGCATTCAGATTTATTCACTAATTTAACTTTGATGAGTGGCCTTCTCTGACTGTTACAGCTAAAATAGTAAACACACACACACACTATGGTTATTGGCTTTCGGTTATTTGGAGAGTCAGTAATATCCTTTTATCTCATTTTATTGTCTGCCCAGCATTTGTCTTTACAGACATATTCATTTTTTAAATTTATTGTTTTTCTCTGTCCACAGTACAAGGTCTAAGGAAATAAGGATCTTGTTTATTTTGCTCATTTCTATATCTCCAGACCTTGGAATAGTATTTGGCACATAGTAGGTGCTCATTAAATATATGTTGAAGGGTTGAATATGCATAGTTGTTTCGTTTACATAAGTGGGATGTTACTGCGTATGTTATTCTATAACTTCCTTTCACTTTATGTCAGTTCATATAGATACTTTGTCATTCTTTTAAATTGCTGCACTCTATTTTGTAGTATGAATTACCATAATTTGTTCAGCCATTTCCTTTGCGGGGAACCTTGAGGTTGCTTTCAAATTTTCAATATTTTGAACAACACTGCAGCAAACATCCTTACATTACTTTGGAGCACATGAGTGTATGCTTTTCTGGATAAGCACTCACTAAAATAAAATTGCTAGGGCAAAAGTTATGTGTGTCTTTAATCTTGACAAATTCAGCCTTAAAAGGTGGTGACAATTTATAGTCCCACCAACATTGAATGGGAGTGTGGCATCCCTACAGTTCATCATTGATTTATGAACCATTCATTAATGTCTTTCCAGTCCTTTGGGAGATAAATGATTTTCCATTGTTGTGTGAATTCGCATCATCCTGATTTCTGTGAAGCTGTGCTCATTTTTCATGTTTATTGGTCATTTGGCATCTTTTTCTATAAACGGCCCAGATAAATTACTTGACCATTTTTTTCTAATGGACTATTTCCTTTTTTAAAAATCATTTATTATTGCATTATATATAATTTCTTCACCTTTTAAAGAAGCTTTTTCTTCAATTTTTCAAAAATTTTACCTTGGCCTTGGTGCTTTTGTCCTACAAAAGGCATGAGCTTTAATATAGTCGGATATACCCTTTTGTCTTTCCTTTACAGCTGGAGTTTTATATCTTGCTCTTCCCAAGCTCAGGATTATAAAAATATCATCCTATATTTCCTTTTAGTGCTTTTATCATTTTATAGTCTATGATTTTCTCTCTAATCCATTTGAAAATTATTGTCATTTATGATGAAAGACAGGAATTTAACTTAATTTTATTCCAAATAGATAATTTATGGTCACCAATCTACTTAATTCATTTATTGACTAGACCAACCCTTTTCTATTTAGAATGCTCCCATTATCATAAACTCTATCAATATGTATATATGGGCCTACTTGTGCACTCTTGATTCCCTTGTTCCCTGATTTTCAGTCAGTTGAATATCATCTTCACCATTTCCATTATATGCATGTTCTGTTTATTTACTTAATATTTTAGTATAATACATTTTAAGATTAAATACCTACTTCTGCCTCATCCTAAGCATATTTTAAATTTACATTTCTTTCTAGTAAACATTAAAATAAGTGCATAACTTTTGAAATGACAAATGTTTATTTATGTACCATTTAAATATTTTTTTTAATTCTTTTTGGGGGGGAGGGGTAGAGGGAGAGAATCTTTTTTTTTTTTTAAAAGATTTTATTTATTTATTTGACAGAGATAGAGACAGCCAGCGAGAGAGGGAACACAAGCAGAGGGAGTGGGAGAGGAAGAAGCAGGCTCATAGCAGAGGAGCCTGATGTGGGGCTCGATCCCAGAACGCCGGGATCATGCCCTGAGCTGAAGGCAGACGCTTAACCGCTGTGCCACCCAGGCGCCCCTATTTATGTACCATTTAAAATCACCTTACAAGTCACAAGTGGAATTCAGAGGCATTTTGGGGAAACACTACTGTATTTTTCCCACCAATGGGTTTGTCCATTTCTGTGACAAAACCTCATTGTAGCTTCATGGCATGTTTTGTTGCTGTTGTTAATGTCTTATTTTGAAATAATTTTTGACTCACCAGAAATTGTAAAAAATAGTAGAGAGGTTCTGACAGAGAGGTCCTGTGTATCCATCACCTACCTTCTCCCAAAAGTGACATTTTACATATCCATAAAACATTATCAATTTTTTTTTTAGATTTTATTTACTTATTTGTCAGAGAGACAAAGAGAGCACAAGCAGGAGGAGTGGCAGGCAGAGGGAGAAGCAGGCTCCCCGCTAAGCAAGGAGCCTGATGTGGGGTTCGATCCCAGGACCCTGAGATCGTGACCTGAACCGAAGGCAGATGTTTAACTGACTCAGCCACCCAGGCGTTCCTCTATAATGCATTATCAAAAGCAGGAACTTGACATCAGAGCAATATAATTGACTAGACTACAGACCTTCCTCAAATTTCACCCATTTTTACTTGCACTCATTTTTTGCCTTTATATATAGTTCTATGACACTTGGCCGCTTTTAAAGATCTATATATTAACCACCACGAATTGAGAACCGTTCTGTTGCCGTCAAGGAACTTCCTCATGCTAGCCCTTGATAGTCACACCCTCCCTTACCGGACCTCTGGCAACACAGATCCGCTCTCTTCCTCTCTTAGTCATTGTGATCACTGTTGTATTATCTTGGGACCGACTTTGGTTTTCTTCACTCAGTAGAATCCCCGGAGATTTATCCAAATTGTTGTGTCTGTCAATAGCCATTCCTTTTCATGGCTGAGTAATATTCCATAGTATAACTGTACCCCAGTTTGCTTAACCACTCACCTGCCAAAGGACATTCGGCTTGTTTCCATGTGGAGGCTATTATAAATAAAGCAGCTATGAAAGTTCATTTACAGGTTGTGCTGTGAACCTAAGATTTGTTTCTCTAGGATAAATGCCCAGGAGTGTGGTCACTGGGTTCTATGGTAAGTGTATGTTTAACCCTTTAAGAAACTGCCAGGTCATTTTCCAGAGTGGCTGCACCCTGTCCGTTCCCACCAGCAGTATATGAGAGATCGAGGTTCTCGGCAGCCTTGCCAGCCTTTGACACTCTCAGTGATTTTTATTTTAGCTATTCTAATATGTGTCTCTCGTGGTTTTAACTTGCCTTTCCCTAATGGCTGGCGAGGTTGAATAGCTCTTCCTCTGCTTAGTTTTATGGCATGTTTTGATATCCGGTGGGCAAGTTGCCTTTGCCTTCCCTGACCTTGCGAGGAAGAGCTGACTGTTCCCTGAGGCAGGAATGCTGGTCTCAGCTCTTCTACAAGGAGGAAAGGATGGGGGACGTGTGTGATTTGACCCCAGTGGTCAGGAGCACAGGCTCAGGTGTTCTCCAGGAGGCTCACCACCCCTCCTCCAGTCTACACCCCCCAAAACACTTTTAATAAAATCAAGGTCCTTGGAGATGGACTCACTTGGGTGTTGCGAGGGGGTTCTCAGATGAGTCTTGCAATTGGAAATAATAAGACCTGAGCAAAAGGGACCCAGTCAATGGGGTTGCAAATACTACCCCCCACCTTTTTGGAATGTAGAAAGTATCAGAGAGGGAAACCTTGAGTTGTCCCAAAAGGCCTGTGGTTCCCACCACCACTTCAAGAGCAGGGCCCATGTCCATCTGATGAGCTCTGCCCAGCGCCTTCACAAGCCGGGCCCAGTGTGGGGGGAGACCACCTGTGAGAGTGGCTGCTTTCCCTGACCGGGACACGGCTTCTCCCCAGGCTTGATTGAGCACCTCTGAGATCAGGGGCAGGATCTTCGAGGCAGGAGCCTACAAGGAGCCAACACATACCCTGGAGGAGGAAATGTGAGCGGGCCCTGGCCGGAGCCAGAAAGAACCAGTCTCATAAATCATATGGTGGAAGATTCCGAGGGAGAGGGGTCAAGTTCACCCCCTAGGCAGGGATTCTAAAAGTAGAATCCCCCGTGGTGAGGCTCACAGGAGTCCCCTGACAGACAGCGCATCTCAAATGCAGGCTCTTTCTTATGCCTTCCAGGGCACCGAGGAAGCTGTCCAGAAGATTCCATTTTTTGTAACCATGACCAAAGTTCTCTTCATTATAACCTATCCATTGAATCATTAAGTATTACGGAAAGATGGTATCCATAAAGTAAAGTGAGGGTGTTTATATGGCTGATGGAACCCTGTCAGTGTGGCCTCATATAAGTTACTTAAAATGTGTTCCTCCACTTCCCTATCTGTAAAATGGGACTAATAATAGTTCCAGCTTCACCGAGACATTGGAGGGTTCGAGTGCTTAAAACAGTGTCTGGCCCAGAGCAAACTCGGCAGAGGTGTCAGCTTTTATTATGCCTGAAACATGAGCAGCCCTGCCGTACGCTTCCAGAGGGTGAACATGGATCGTCTCTGCCTCTATGGTTAAAGCTGAGGTATACATTCATAAGCCCCCACCTCCAGTTCATATTTTACTTTTGCTGAACATTTTGTTGTTGTTTCTCAGTTCTTTGAGTGGGAATATTTGGTGAATGTAGGCTGCAAGGATTTCAACCTCTCTTAAGTAGGCTTCAAAATATCGGAGACCCTATGCATGAATGGCATTGGTTTAGAACCCAGGAGGGCAGTCCTACTGTTCAGAACTAGGTACATGGGGAGTGGTAGAAATCTCCCCTCCGGAAGGCACCCCAGCAACTTGATGTGGTAGCAGTGGTCCTTGGGCTCTTTCCAGGGGATCCCAGCTCCCCAGGCTGCCCTCCACCCCATACTGGCTAGCCTCTTCGTGGACCCCAGGAGGGTCTGTGGACTGAGCGCTCACCCATGCGTGCACACCCGTCCACAGCTCAGGACCTGGCTTTGGGCTCCTCCTCCAGTAAGCCTTACCTGACTGATCAGACCCAATTCCAACCCACCCTTTCCTCTACACTTGAGGACTTGGTATATCTCTTTCCATTTGTTGTTTTACTCTGCTGAGGGAACAGAATCCTGGCTGGGTCAGAGCGAATCCTTTCTGCCCAGACTATGGTAGTGGACTTGAAATTTGTAATAAGGCCCATTCACATATATACACCCAATAGATACAACATTACTGCATTGGGTGATTAAGGAAGCTAGGCGCAGAGAGGGTAAGCCACTTGTCCGAGGTCACAAAGCCAGATCCAGGCCCAACGAGCTCCCCGTTAGATCACACTGCCTCTTGTGAAGATGATTGTTGGTGCCCTAACTCCTTAAGTAGTGAACTAACTGGCCCCTTTTCATGGCCCCTGCAGACGCCAAAGGAACCATCCGGGAGATCGTCCTGCCTAAGGGTCTGGACTTGGACCGGCCCAAGCGGACCCGTACCTCCTTCACGGCCGAGCAGCTCTACCACCTGGAAATGGAGTTCCAGCGCTGCCAGTACGTGGTGGGCCGTGAGCGCACTGAGCTGGCCCGCCAGCTGAATCTCTCCGAGACCCAGGTAAGACATCAGGGCCAGGCCTCTCCACCCCTGCCCTGAAGCCTGGGGACTTTTTGGGGTATGAGGCCTGTGGATTGCTACAGGGAGACCCAGCTTTGGAGGAGTTCAGACATGCATTAGGGAAAAGCTTAGAATTAGAGGTAAACCAGAGCGGTAAATACAGCGCCGACAAGAGAGCGCTGGCATAGGCCAACAGGGGGCCTTCCGAATGCATCAGGCACTTTGGGTGGAATATGGGAAATGGCCAGAGAAATAGGAAGGAGGGGCATCCAGGATGCAGGAGTGACTCAGGGGGCTGTTGGTGCAGGAGGGACCCTGCAAGAAAGGATAGGGAGGGGTTGGCTTGCCAGGAACAAAGATTCCAGAGAAGAGAAGAAACATTACAGAATTGGGTTGGGGACTTCTCATTTCCCCATTCTGGGCCTTTCCCCACCCTCCATACATACCCTGATTCCACTGTGCCTTAGAAGTTCTTGCTGGAAAGAAGGAGTCTGAACACCCCCTTCCCCCAGGAAGGGCTTGGCATTTTAACAATAATAAGCTAAACCGAAAGGAAAAGCTTTTGTAAAGTGATTGCCACTCTGTGTGAATGGAGACATTTCAAGCTGGTCACAGAGATACATAATAACAATAATGATAATAATACCCCTTAGTACTCGCTGTGCCCGGGAGCTGCTCTAAGGGCTCTGCATATGGTAATGCACCAATGCCTCCCAACACCCCAGTGATGTAGCTACCTGTATTGTCCCATTTTACAGAGGAGGACAGGTTATGCCCAAGGTCATACAACTAATAAGCTCCCAAGCTGGGACTTGGGCAAGCAGTCTGGCATCCTCATGCTACCTATAAACCCACAACCATCCTGGAGCTTGTAAAGAATGACTCGGGGACCCTTAGTTGAGCAAGAGCTCTGGTAGGTTAATCTCATATGTGAGGGAGCTCAGTCAACAAATGCATGACGATGACCAAATCAGGACTTAACCGGAAGAGGCAAAGAAGGAGAGGAGTGAGGAGGCCGACAGTCTGGAGGGGGACGCTTCCTGGAGAAGGCTGAGGGCAGATATGGGAGGTCCCCGCAGTGCCTGCTGCTGTCCTTCCCTTGGCACCCCTACTGCAGTTGAGTCAGGGGTGGCTGCCGTCCTGCAGGCCCGGGCCATCTTTGCCTGGACCTGTTTTCCTGCAGCGGCCAGTTGCAGAGCCCTGGACAACCCCGCAGACGGCCCGAGGCCCTGGCTCCAGCTATGCTCAGTCCGGAGGCTGGAAAGCCAGGCTCTGCCGGACAGAGGGCTGCGGTGGCTGGGCCAGGCCAGAGCTCCTGGGGGGAAATCAGGCATAGGGTCACCCCTCGATACCTGCCCCTCCCTATCCTAACTGCCCTCTGCCTGGCCTAGTTTTGCCCGAACACTCTATCCTGAAACTCTGCTCACCAAGGACACCTCAGATGCCCAGGCCAGCAGCTCCTTTTCGGTCCTCATCCTTCCCCTGCAATGCCCCCTAGACACCCTACATGTACCTACCGGCCCTTGATGGTCAAGACCAAACCCCTTCTCTTCCAGGAAGACTTCCGTAAGACCTCATCCCTAGAGACCCTTCCACATGGCTTGGTAAAGTGCGTGTGTTCGTGTGTGTGTGTGTGCGTGCGCGTGTGTGCGTGCGTGTGTGCGTGCGTGTGTTCGTGTGTGTGTGTGTGTGTGTGTGCGTGCGTGGTGGGCACCAGCTAGCACACACTTCCCAAGGACAAGAATGTGTTTGGAAGCCACATCTTTTCAGGTCTCCTTAGGGAGCTTAGCACACAGCTGGGCAAACTGAGACCCCCCCAGTGAATCCTTAACTTCCTGACTCTTGCTTACCCCTGTCCTTTCTCTTTCCCCAGCCCCAGGTCTTGCAACTACTATAAGGCACAGCTAACCTCTACGGAGACCTTCCTCTGTACCAGGCTCTAAGTACTCGACACGGCCTAACTCATGTAGTCCTCGCCAAGACCTGTGGGAGGGGAGTGAGGATTTTCTTCAGACCACACTTCTGACACCCAGTGTGTGGTGTTTCCCAACACCAACAGCAACCAATTCTCCCATTCTCTCACCAACTGTGTGTCAAACTAGTGAGTTCAGTTCTGACGCTGACTCCTGCCATGAGCACAGCCGATGCACCGTAGGGCTCAGTCTCACAGGACAGTCTCCCATCGGCTGCCAGGTGCAAGTCCCAGCGGACCACCTGTACTTCTCACTGGCCAGCTCTAGAACTGGGGGTTCCCACATCTTCCTCCTCAGGTTTGACAGGGTGTTGGAATGACTCGCAGAACTCAGGAAAATACTTTACTTTCATTTACGGGTATATTGTAAAGGATAGAACTCAGAAATAGCCCAATTTGGTGGCAGGGGAGATAGAGCCAAATGGAAGAGATGTATAGAGCAAGATGTTGGGATGGGGTGTTCGAGGAGCTTCTGTACCATTTCTGGTTTCTGGGTGTGCCACCCCCCAGCACTTCCACATGTTCATTAACCCAGAAACTCCAAATCCTATTGTTAAAGAGTTTTTGTAACCCACCCTTCTCCCCTCCCCAGATCCCTCTAATCACAGGTGTGGTCTTTCTGGGACCAGTGCTCCTGAAACTCTGCAGGGCCCACCCTGAGTCACCTTGTGGCTTAAAGGGGGCTGTTTTCAATAATAAAAGACACTCCTATCACTCAAAGAACTCCAAAGGTTTTAGGGGCTCTGTATCAAGAACCAGGGACAAAGGTCAAATATGTACACTTTTTATTTTTTTTAAAAGATTTTATTTATTTATTCGACAGAGATAGAGACAGCCAGCGAGAGAGGGAACACAAGCAGGGGGAGTGGGAGAGGAAGAAGCAGGCTTATAGCTGAAGAGCCTGATGTGGGGCTCGACCCCATAACGTCGGGATCATGCCCTGAGCCGAAGGCAGACGCTTAACCGCTGTGCCACCCAGGCGCCCCATAAATATGTACACTTTTTAAATACCAGAATAGGCCTTTATTATTTCTGCTTTAAAGAGAGGGAAACTGAGGCACAAAGAAGTTAAATAACATGCTCAAAATTTAAGGCAGGCATATTTGGGACACCTGGTTGTCTCAGTCAGTAGAGAATGTGACTCGATCTCAGGGTCATAAGTTAAAGGCCCACATTGGGTATAGAGAGTACTTAAAAATAAAATATTTTAGGGGCACCTGGGTGGCTCAGTTGGTTAGCATTGACTGATCTCATCTCAGGTCTTGATCTCAGGGTCATGAGTTCAAGGCCAGCATGGAGCCTACTTAAGAAAAAAAAATCTTAAAAAATAAAAATAAAAATCAAGCAGGCCCATTCATTAACTCATCTGATCTTTATAAAAAGGTGGCTTTATGGGTAATATTATCCCCATTTCAGGAAACTCAGAGAGGTTAGTAACTTGCCCTAGGTTATATAGCTAAAATTCAGTGGAATTCTCCGTATATTCACCCATACCTTTGTTCAAAAATATTACTGAATACCTACTGTGTACCAGGTACCGTTTCGGCACTGGGGACATAGCAGGGAACAAAACAGACCAGGGACCTGGCCTCACGCAGCTTACATTGTGCAGAGAAAGAGAGCATTTGAAAGAGTGATGAGTGCTATGAGACAGCTAAAACATGTTATGATAGAAACTAGAAATCTTTCATTGAGGTTGTCAGGAAAAGCCTCTTTGAGGAGATAAACGACAGTGGGCTGAGGTGTGAATGACAGGGAAGAGACAGCCAGAGGAAGAGCCAGAAGAAGAGGAGTCAAGACTCAGGGTAACTGTGAAGACCTGGAGGTGAGAACTAGCATAGAATGTTCTGGAAGTGTCCGAAGGCCAGCATGGCTGGAGTTGGAGGGTAATAGGGAAGGTAGGTAGGGCAGAGCAGATAGTGTTTAGAGGCCATGGTGAAGTGTTGAAGGGAGAACTGGCATTTTACAGAGGTCACTCTGACATCTGGAGAAGGAGAGGACAAGGTGGGCCACTGCCATGTTGTCTCAAACTCTGAGTGATGGTGGAGGACAGAAGTGAACTGATCTGAGATATACTCTGATTTGGAGATAGAACCTGTTAGGACTTGCTCATCATGAGTGATGTGCACAGGGCAAGGGAAAGAGCAGTGGTTGGGAACAGGTGTATGTTGAAAAATGGTCACTGATGCCACATAAACAGGTTGAGAAAGCTGGGAAGGAGCAGGACCGTGGGAGAAGAATCTGGAGGTTTTTTTTTTTTTTTTTGGATCAGTTCCGTTTGAGATCCAAGGGGAGATGTCAGGAAGGTAATGTCAGAGTTTTCTCTGGGGGTTGGTGTTTCTCTGATTTACCTCAGGGTCTTGGTCTGGGCTCTTCTGGGGAAAGGGATAAGAGATTCCTTCAAGTGTGCTCAGATGACAGATGGAGTCCTAAGGGGTAGGACAGGAGGCACAGTCTTGTGCACCATGGCGTAGCCAGGCCTAGTCGAGAGCAGAAGCTGAAGGTCATTTGGACCCGTGCAGCCCTCCCCTCTGGTGCTCCCCTGACTCTGCCCCCAGCTACTCTCCATGTGACTACCTCAGCGCCATACCCATCCCCTTGCCCCAGACGACTTCATCCAGAGCAACAGAATAGGTGGCACCTTCCGGGTTACAAAACCCAGGGCTGCCCCAGATACGCAAGGACCACGCACAGGTCGTGCCCACAGTCACAGGAAGCAGCCTCTTCAGGATTAATGCCATTTCCAAATCCACAGTGAGGCTTGGGGTTTATTTAGCACCAACCATGAGCCCAGAGAGGGTGATAGACGATGATCCCCCAGAAAACACCCCCCTAGTCCTGGCAGCCAGCTGGAAACCCCTCCCCTGGTGTGCGGCCATGGCTCACTGTGGTCCAGCAAGGGATGAGGGCGTGAGGGCCCCAAGCATTCACTGAGTTCAGGGGAACCAGGCGAGGGAGGAGGCAGCAGGGCACCAAGAAGGCAAGGGGAGGCCAGCACCTCAGGAAGTATGCTTCTGCACAGGACCTGTCCAGTAGGTGACTGAACTAGGCCTTAAAGGACCTGTATCCAGATTTAACCCTGAGAGAGGGTGGCCCTGCGGTGGACCTGAAAGCTTCCTGGAGGCAAGGAGGGATGAGCCCAGAGGCTCTGAGCCTCTCTTACTTGTTTGCCGAGCCCCTTAGGGACTGTGGGCCTGATGGTAGGGAGTAGATGGGCGGAGTGCCTCTCCCCCACCTTTGCAGCCCCGGCACCTTCTACCACAGTTCACACGTTAGAATCACACCCAGAAATTTTTTAAAAATATGGACGTCTAGGCCCCACCCCCTAGAGATTCTGATTTAGTGAGCTGGGATGGGGCATGCACATCAGCATTAGAAGAAAGTGACTCCAAGTAATCTCAAAGTGCAGCCCGGATTGACAAGTCCTGACATGGCCCATGAGGGCCCAAGAAATGGGCATCCAGACCCCAGCCTCTGCCTCCCTTCCCCTCCTCCCCAGGAGACTCCCCCACCCAGGGCCAGCCCCCATCTCCCTCTCCCTGCTGCCTCCAAAGCCGTGCTACAAGAGGGCTTTGTCATGAAAGCTTTGTCATTCCTTATGGATCCCATTCTTGTTACTGCCACTCCCTTTGTTGCCTGGAGTGGGTCAGTGCCACCCTCCCCCTAGACCCTCAGCTTCCCCAGGACAGGAATCCTGACTTCTGTCGTCTCCCCCTAGTTCAGAGCTGGGGGCTGACATTCAGGGTGGGCCAGGCACCATGCGGGGGCCCTCTACAGGACTTCCTTATCTGATCCCTGCAACAGCCCACGTATTTTTGTCCCCATTTTTGAGATGAGAAACTGAGGCTGGGGTGTTCTTGGGTGGTGCCTAGGTCCTACAAGGATGGTTGCTAACCAGGGCAGAGAAGCCTGGGGACTTCCCAGCAGGGGAGAGGAATGCAGCGACATACAGGGCCACTTCCCCAAGGGTTTGGTGGGACTCTTTCCCAGAGCAATCGAGCTCCTGGGAGTGACAACCTTAGAAAGGTTTTCTTCTTTCCAGTAGCTTCCTTCAGCCATATTTGGTCAAATGCCCTCAGCCTTCCCTTACTGATATCTCCTTCAAATATCACCTCTTCAGAGAGGCCGTGTTTCCCCCCCAGTAATAAGCTAGTTCCCTCCCCTCCCTCTCCCCCTTGATCCTGCAGCCTTTCCCCAAACAGGTGTCTCTCCAAGTATGGTTCTTAGGCTGGAGTCCCCCGCAAACTTTTATCTGTCCGGGACCGGTTAAGTGCAGAAATGGAGAGGAAGTGTAATTCATTTTAATTTTATTTGCCAAAAACATTGGTCCACAAGACTAGGAACTTTAAAAAGTGGTTCCTCAGCACGAATAATCTGAGAGACACTGCTCGAGGCACTTTGTGCCCCAACAGTCCTGGCTGCTCTCCTTTGCCCTTCTTCATCCGTCTCCCCTCCATGCTGTCCCCTCCACCGAGGATTTGCTCCGCTTTCATCACGGCTGACCCCCCGTGTGGCGGGCAGCGCCCAGCAGGCAGTAGGCACTCAACACACATTGGCTGAATGAACGATTGAGCGAATGAATGAGGCACAGTCTCGGGTAGATCCCATAACCTTCTGGTTACTTTCTGTCATTGAAACTCAGCCCAGTACTATTTATAACACCAAACTCTGTTCCCATCTCCTCTTCCTCCCCTTCCCCTCTCAGAACAGGTCTGACTCCCAGCTGAGGGCTCTGGAGGGGTGGTTGCTCCTAGAAGGCAGGGTCGTGAGGCATTGCCCCAGGGCGCCTTCTGTCAGCCCCCCTCCTCAGCCAGGCAGCCCTCCTACTCCTGCCTCCTCCTCCTCGCCTCTGAGCTCCTTCACCAGAGCCATAGGAGTGGCTGGCCTCCCTTACGCCCTCCCAAAGCTGGAGGCCACCAGCAAGGCCTCCCCGTCCTCTATCTTTGCGTGCCCTCCACTCCGTGGCCCCCGCCTTGTCCTGCTGGTACACACTGCCCCAGCCAGCTGCCAGCCTCCTGAAACCTGCAGGCCAGAGGAGAGCACAGCCTTTGTACTCCTGGAACACAAATCTGGGCGCAGCAGTGCTGGGCCTACAGATGCTGTGGTCTGACAAGTGTCCCAGCTGGGGAACAAGTCTCAGACTCTCCTCTCAGGCCCTTCTAGTCCCTACACATGATTCTTCCAGAGCCTGCTGCTTGCCTGCCGTGAGGGGGGAACCCTCTCCTTCTCACAGTGGGGAGGAAATCCTGGCACCATGGGGGCTGACCACCTTGCTTCCCGCCCAGCCTCTGGTTTCTTCTATAGACCAGGACAGGGCTTGGAGCACCAGGTGCTGGGAGGTGGTAGAGGCTGGTCCTGCCTGCTCTCATAGACATGAGAAAGGGGCTCTCTCTGCCCTTTCGTTGGTGGCTCCACTGAAGATGTGGAGGACTTGGCACCTCTTTGTCCCCAGGTCTGAGTGTGTGGCCCTTGGAAGCCCCCCTCAACATCCTGCTGTATGCTGTCACACCTGCTGTCACATTAAGAAACCTGGAGGCCTTTGTAGGGGGTGAGGTGGGGCTGCTGCAAGGTTCAAACAGATGGGGACAGAAAGCTCACTTCAGAGGCAGTGTGGGGGTCAAGACCAGGAGTGGTGGGATGGTCCTCACACTGGGCAGCCAGCCCCTGCCCCAGGCCCCATGCTTTAGAGGGCCCCTTGTGGGGTGAGCACTCTGCAAGGCCAAGGGCCGCTGCCCACCAGGCATCTGTGTCCACATTCTAGATCACACCCCATGGCCAGTGATCTGGAGGCGGGGTCCCTTCCTAGTCGCCCAGAGCAGGCCGGTATGGGAAGACCTTAAGGACACTCTGAATGCTCTCTTCCCTCTTTCACTCCCCCTTTGCTCCCCCACTCCCCACTCCCTTGCCCTCCTTGTCCTCCCTCTCCTTTTCTCCTCCCACCTGCCCTCACTTTGCCTCGCCTGTCCCCTCTCCCTTCCTGACACCCCTCCCCACCCTCCGCCCCAAGGTGAAGGTCTGGTTCCAGAACCGCCGCACCAAGCAGAAGAAAGACCAGAGCAGAGACCTGGAGAAGCGGGCGTCCTCCTCGGCCTCCGAGGCCTTTGCCACCTCCAACATCCTGCGGCTGCTGGAGCAGGGCCGGCTGCTGGCCGTGCCCAGGGCCCCCAGCCTCCTGGCGCTGACCCCTGGCTCGCTGGGCCCGCCCTCTGGCCACAGGGCCACCTCACTGGGTGACCCCAGGAACTCCTCCCCGTGCCTCAACCCACTGACCTCAGCCTCAGCCTCCGCGTCCCCGCCGCTGCCACCTCCTCCGCCAGCCCTCGGCTTCTCCACTGCGCCGCTGCTGGACCTGCCTGCTGGCTATGAACTCGGCTCCTCGGCCTTCGAGCCCTACAGCCGGCTGGAACGGAGAGGAGGCAGCCCTGGCGGAGGCAAGAAAGCCAACGTTTAAGCCTCCCCCGCACTGTGACACCGAGTCCCCAAGCACGGCACCGCCCCTGCCTCCCCAGCCCCGTGTGGACTGCCGGGATCCGGCTTCCAGAGCGCAGGGGCAGCCGCGCGGCCGGCCCTGCCCGCCCCCAGCTCAGAGACTGTCCACCGAAAGGCCTTGGTCCCGCAGCTTGTGTGTGTGAGTGCGGTGTGTGTGTGTCCCTCTCACTGAAATAAAAGGAAGACAATGACAAGAAGGGAAACAAGAGTCCCCACAGCACCACCACTGCCCTCAATCCCCTCTTCCCTTCTCCTCACTGGGAAGGAAAATGGGCTGAGCCCGGGGAGCTCTACTGGGAGGGGCGGAAATGAGAGGCACGTCCACAGTTCTGGGGCGATCGGGGACCACGCGTGAGGGCTGACAGGCACCTCTCCTCTACTCCCAGTTAGAGCTCCCACCTGGGCACTGCAAAGCCCATGGTGGCAACATCGATGCTTTTGTTGGTTAAACATTGCTCTTTGCAGGCTCCTCTTGCAACATAAATACTTGAGAGGTAGAAATATTGAATCCTTCAAGACAGGTAAACAGCGAAAGGTCAGATCAGGATCCAGAGAGCCAGAGAGGGTAAATCCAGGCAAGATCCCCACTCCTTAGAGAGCCCGCCCATCAGGATCACTACCCCATGAAGCTCTTTTTAAAAAAGTGTTTTGTTTTTGTCTTTTTGTTCAAGTAAGACGCCTGTATTTAACTTTTTGTTTGGCAATGACTGTGGATTTATAGCAGGTTGCAAAGACACTTTAGAGAAATCCTTGTACCCTCCACCCAGTGTCCCCCAGTGATTGCATTTTCCATAACCGAAGTTTGAGATCAGCAGCAGGAAACGGACACGGATACTGTGTGTGCACGGTTCCCTGTCCTTTTATCACCCGTGTGAGATTTGTGGAAGCCCCACACTGCCCCCAAGGTGCAGTGCTGCCAGTTACCACAAAGCTCCCCCCTTTGTAGTCACCCCCACCCAGGAGAATTCTCTGAAAGAATGGAAATCCTGAGAGAGGGACCCCGGACTGGAAATGGGTCCTCAGGCCAAAGGATGGCGGTGAGATTTCAATGCTGTGTGGAGAAAAGACAAGCACGTCCGCTCCAAGTCTGCTCCAGGAAAGACACTTGGTTTCAGATTGGCTGTCCTGAGTCACCCCGACAGGGATCCCCGGACCTCTGTGCTTCCTCCCTTCCCTCTGCGTGCTAGCCTTGTAGTTTGGGGAGGTGCTTCGAAATGCCCTGACATCCTGAGTCTGGAATGAAACATGGGGGTGACCAGGGCAGACCTTGGGTTCAGTGGATTGAACCACCACCTAGTGCCCACATTGCCTTGTCCAGCAGGCCTGTGCCCCATGACTCCTCTAGCCACTAGACAGAAGGAGGGTTCCTCCATTTGCACTTTCTGCTCTGAGCTGAAAAATGTCAGGGCAGACGTGCTGCATGACACGCTGGAGGTGAAAGATGAAAAGGTAAGACAGGGTCCTAGAATCGGATGGAGGAGACCCGCCCTGGTTCCCAGGAAGCTGTCAGTATTATGACACAGAAAGGCTTAAAGAGAACCAAGTCTGATGGAGGAGACAAGCTCAGCTCTTTGGAGGCTCAGAGTCTAGGGGCAGTGACAAGAGACAGTTCTCCAAAAGGGCATGACAAAGAAAAGACACCAGATGTGTGGTGAATCCAGAGTGCTGGAGGATTCAGGGAAGGCTTCCTGTAGGGGGTGGCCCTGAAGCTGGCACAAGTATGATCTGCTATAGATGCTCAAAAAAAAGATGATGATGGAATGGTGCAGGGGAAGAAGTACCTAGGTATGACCAGGGCAAGGGGTTCAGGGTGAGGGCAGGTCGGGGGACACAGTGAGGAAGAGATGTGAGGAGAGGGCAGCCTGCCAGAAAGTACAGGTGGTGGGGAGACCAGGAAGAGATGTGGTCTGGAGCAAGGGGGGGGGATGCTGAGTCCACACTGGCTGGAGGCTGGGGGCCACGAATAGCCAAAGACAGAGGTTAGAGAGCCAGCCTTACCCCCTCCACTCCTCCCCTCCCTGCTGCCCCTGCAGGTGGCTTAGGGCGCCTCCCACATCTGGAAGAGCTCCAGGACCAGAGGCTGTTTACAGTCAACTCGGGGAGGAGAGGAGGGGAGTGGCGAGGGGCGGGGTGGCCACAGGGGCAGTCCGATCAGCTTTCTCCAGCTCCAGCAGAACCTGAAGCGTTGTGCTCGCGGAGGCAGGCTCAGGTACTCTGCTCCCAGCCCCGTGCTTCGCCATGGCCATGAGGGTGGACAGTAGGCCCGGGGGGCTCCCTGGCAGTGGCTGTGACCTGGGCACAGCCCGAGAACACATGCAAGCGGTCACCCGAAACTACATCACCCATCCCCGCGTCAGTGAGTACAACCCCCGCAGTGGGTGAGGGTGGGGGGGTGGCTGATGGGTGCCTCTGCTTCTTAGCCCAGGAAAAGAGGAGGATCTGAGATGAGGAAGATCTAGGGGGCTCGCAGGCCAGCAGAGTGACACGATGGACAGCCCGGACAAGGGGCCACCTCTGCAGATGGAGGGATGGGGTCCCCAGCCCAGGCTACCCCAGAGGAAAAGGCAGGGGAGTTCCTTGCAGGGACCTCTCGGTCATCACCCTTACCCTGCACTGAGACCCCAAGTCCAGAGAGAGCTCCCCACTGCCCCAAGAGTGTGTGTTTGTGGTACGTACTCTGTGTGGATCGGTGTGTGTTGGGGGTGTGTGTGCATGTGCACCAGGACACTCAGCACTAGGAAATGTATGATCAGGTGTTCTCAGGGAATGTGTGTGGCAAGGTGGACTACGTGTGCGTTCTCAGGATGGGGACGTACATGCCACTGCGTGCCATGTCAGTGGGTATATGTCTGCATGCCTGTTGGGGAAGGTGTCTTGTGTCTGGAACCCTGGGGAAGGCGTGTGCCTGGATCCGTGCGTGCTCCCACCTTCACTTGGGTGAGGATAGGTGTAAATATGTGTGTGACAGCTTGCGTGTGTGTATATCAGAGTGAGGACATGTGTGACAGTATATGTGCATGCTTGCACACTCATGGTGAGTGTGTGGGTCCGTGCACGAGCCTGCGTGCTCATGGGGAGAATGTGGGTGAGTGGTCAGTGATGTCCTATGTCTGTGCACGCACAGCTGGGGGACGGTGAGTGCCTGGCACGGGGAGTGGAGTAGACCCTTGCAGGATTCCGAGGGGGCCATCCCGAGGGGTGTCCAGATGTCTGGGGCACAGAAACCAGTAAGGCTCTGAGGACCGAAGGGAGTACCCCCTCCGTCTCTCCTTGCCAAGGTCATTCTCCAATTCTCGAATTCTCAGGCAGTCCAGCTCACTGGAGTAAACCGGCCTGGCCGGCAACAGCCACGCAGCGCCAGAGGCCCGGTATGGGAGGGTGTGTGGGGAGAGAAGCTGGCCCCGCACAGCCACCCTGCCCTCCGCCCTCTGTCTGTAGTTACCCGGGAGCGTGGGGGGAGGAGCCACCTGGCCAGGCAGCCCGGAGAGCTGGGTCTGCATTCAACGGGGCTGGCATCGACCCAGAACAGACCAAGTGCAAAGTAGGCAGGTCCGGCCTGCAGAGCAACACCGCAGGGGGTGTGGAGGCACCTCCGGAGGCCTGGGGCGGGCACTGAGGGGTGGAGCACATTCCGGCCGAGGAGAAACTGAATGGGACCGGATTTATCTAGGAGGCTCTGCAGGCCCTGCTGCATGGAGGCCTGGGGGAAGCACTGAGGTCCAGATCCGCCCCTGGGGCAGAGCAGGGGTCATAAAGGGACAGAAATACCCCATGACTAGCCCCCCACTTGGGTCCAGAGCCCAAGCCTGGTGGAGATCTGAGCCCACCCCTGCAGGCTCCTCTCCCATCCCCCCCTCCGCAGCATGCCCTCCCAGGGACCCTGCCAGGTGCCACCTCACCCCAGGGCCCTCTCCAGCCGGTTGCTTCCAGCCAGCGCCTTATTTGCAGTCAACAAGTCCTGGTACAGGGAAACACCGAGAAGATGTGACCCAGGCTGGAACCCAGGGGTGCCGGCACCCCTGTGTCTGCTTGTGTGTCCCTTGATGAGGCCCCCACCCAGGTGAATGTGTCACACCCAACACCTGCCCCGAGACAAGGTTCCGTAGAGAGGGAGCCCCTCCACCCCCGACTCTTCTCCCCACCTGCATTAAAGATGTTCCTGCAGTGACAGAGGCTACCGCCTTTGCTGCCTACCGGTGTCCTCATAGGGTACCCCCAAGGGCCAGCCCCAGCCCCACCGACAGCCTCCCCCACCCAGGAGCAGACCGGATTCCTCAGTGTGCTTCTGCACCCACAGCTTTCTCCAGTTCCCAAACTTTCCTTCTCTGGGGCCTGAGGGGTGAGGATGGGGTTGGGGGCAGGGGTGGGTTGTGCAAAACTAGAGCTGTGCCCTCAGGTCACTAGAGGCAGGACTCCTGTGTCTCTTTCTGCCCGTCTCCCCCAGCTTGGCCTATGCCCTGAGGACCCTCTGGATTTCTGGGGAGGAGAAATTTGTGTAGAGATAGAAGGAGCCTAGGAGGAGAGCTGGGGACCAGAGGGACAGGGATGGGGCAACTGGCTCCCAGCCGCAGGGCTTCCTCGGCCATGGGTGGGGTGAGTCCAACAGAGGGCTTTCTAGACCAACAGGCCTGAGGCCTCAAGGGTGATTTCACTGCAGTGGCTGAAGGAATGAGCCAGAAAGGAGGGGCAGGGTAGACTGGAATGGGGAGTGAATCCCAGCAATGTCCGCCCTGGTTAAGAAGGGACCCGTTTGCCTTCCTCAGAGCTAGAGCTCTTCCCCAAGGGGAGGCGGTGGCATGGAGCTTTATCTGTTGTGTGGGGCAGAAGATGCTAGGCAGAGGCAGGGGGGATGCGGTGGGGGGAAGGGGGGCAGGGTACAGCTGGAGCAAAGGTTGGACTGACAGGCTGTCAGCCCGGCTGGAGGGGTAGAGCCAGGTCAGATCACCCAGAGGCTGGAGTGCCAAACTCCAGCTTTGCCACCTGCCTCGGTTTCCTCAACTGAAAGGCCAGGGAGGTCACACTGAGAGCGTTCCACCCGGCAGGTCTTGGGCTGATTCTAAGAAGCCTGGGCTTCCAGCCCTTGCCCTCCCTCCTCTAATCCCTCCGGAGGGGATCAGGGAGGAGGTGCGGGACCCGCTGCCCCGGGCTTGCCCCGGCCCCAGCCTCACGCCTGGGCGCCGGGCTCAGCCCTCTCCCGGGACGCTGCAGGTGTGGCTGCGCAGGCCCTAATTAGTGGGCTGCTCGGAGCCCCGCTGAGCCTTTGACCGGGAAGGCAGCGGGGAGATGGGGGCAGGGAGGGGCTCCTTGCCAGCGGCCTGAAGTGCAACCCGGAGAGTCAGCTAGGACAATGGAGAAGGGGAGGGCGCAGAGCGGAGGGAGGGAGTGTCTGCAAAGTCTCGGAAGGCCTACTGAGGGAGTGCCCTTGAGGTCTTCTGGGCCAGCCCCCTGTCTCCAGCACCCCCCCTTCACCTCACCCAGGTTGAAGGGGATGTCCCAAGGCTGGGGGAGTGCCACAGGATGCTCACTGATTTATGGTGTGCCCCCGGAGAAATCAGCCAACTTCCGGGCCTCAGCTGGCCGCTGCAGGCAATGGACACAATCAGTTGGGGGTGGGTACACACAAAAAGCCCGGCTTCCCAGCAAGGACACCTTTATTGCCCAGCCACCATCTTGGCTTTGTCCGAACTAGGCAGCCTCTAGGAAAAGATAGGCTCTAGTCTGACCGGGGAGACACAGAGCTCCGGTCTGAGGGGGAGACATAACCCATCTCATGAGGGACCACAGGCTGGAGAAGACGCCTTCTAGGGTGCCTGAGGGCTGTGGGACTTGGGGGTGCAGAATGGGGGGCTGCAGGACTCCATCAAGGGCAGGGCATTGAAGGATAGGAAAAGCCGGCTGCTGAACAGACGCAGGCAGAGTGGGTTATCTGCGGTGAAGGGCCCAGGCTACGGAGCGATGGACGCCATCAGCAAGCATTTAGGACGCCGAGAGAGCGAGCCAGGCCTGCGTCTCTGGAAACCCAGAAAGCCGGCTTACAGCTGAGGCTGGTCGGATGGGCTGGGGGCTTACAGACCACATGCTGGGCACCCAGCCCAAGGGCCCTGCAAGCAGCATTCCTCCTGGCCTCTGGGCTGCTCCCCCCAGCTCAGGTGCCCTCCCCGAAGTAGCACTGTGGGGATTGCCAGGTAACAAGTTTCCCGGAAAGAAGCTGTGAAATAGGGGGAGCCTGCTGTGAGGGAAGGGAGGAAGGTGAAAGACTTGACTCTGCGGGCAGAATGGGAAAGAGTTCCTTGGGGCTTTGTGGACCTTGGGCCCCTCCCTTACCCCAGCCCACCCACTCTGCACATTGCTTCGGCCATCTCTGCCCTTTTGGCCGGTCTGGTATTTTCTCTATAGGGCCAGTAAGAGGCCAGCTCTTCCCGGGGCTTTTTAAAATGAGGCTCTGGTCCACTGTGCCTGGTCCCTTCGGGTGGCCTAGAAAGAAGCCAGATTGGAGAATGCAGGGGGCGGGTGGAAGGCGAGCAAAGGAAGTCAGCAATGGAGCCGTAGTTGCCAGAAGTTGGGCAACAGCTGTGCAAGGACTGGGGCTGAGGGAGTGGTTTTTAAGATGGGAGATACCACGGGCGGGGCGCCTGGGTGGCTCAGTCGGTTAAAAGGGGCTTCTTTCAGCTGCAGTCATGATCCCAGGGTCCTGGGATTGAGACCTGAGTTGGGCTCCCTGCTTAGCAGGGGAGTCGGCTTCTCCCTCTCCCTCTGCCCCTTCCCCTGCTCAGGTGCTCTCTCTTGCTCACTCACTCTCTCAAATAAATCAAATCTTAAAAAAAAAAAAAAAACAAAACCAAAGATGGGAGATACCAGAGCTTGCTTGATGGGAGGGCCAACAAAGGGGGAGGCACTGGCCCTTTGCCCTAGAGAGCAGTCATCCCAGGAGCCTGGGCCCTGGGGCCAAGAATGTTTGGCCTAAGAGGGAAGGTTGGATACCACCTCCTCTCCTCCAGAGGAAGCTGAAGGAGTTCCCCCGCTCCAGGTCCAAGCCCAAAAAGAATGGGTCGTCTTGTGCCTCCTTGTTCTTGAGTTTTCCTAGCAGTCCATAAGCTCAGAAGAGCCTTGCACACATCCCCACAAGGATCGCCTTGCCCAGTCAGTCTTCCTAGCCCGAGTCCCAGTGAAAGGAACATAGATCAGACAAGGCATTTGACCACTGGGCAAGACGTGAGCTGGGGGCATTTAGTTTCTCTCGGTGTGGGGTGACTTGGCACCAGGCTTGCACAAAAGCATGAGGGCAAGTGGTTGGGAGCCAGTGTGGTCTCATGGGAAGCACAGGGTGGGATTCCGGCCCCAGCTCTGTCACAAGCATGCTGGTTGACTCTGGGGAGTAGGTTTTTCATCCCCATTCTCCTCCCCTTTAGAAAAGAGGATTGGACCACTCTCCCTCGGATGTTCTTCCAACCTGCGAGTGATCCAGTGAACTTACAGACATTCTGACCATCCTGCCTTGTCAGGGTCCCTCATCTCAGCTATCCCACTGGTGCTTCACAGGGACCCTAGGGAAGAGCCGTACATCCCAGGGTCATGGGTGAGGGAGAATCTGAGAGAGAGCCTCTAGCAAAACCAAGATAGGCTCCCTGTCTGCCAGTCCGTGGCTTTCCTATTGGGGTCCCCAGCACTGGAGTTAGAGGCTCCCTGTAAGCTGAGCTCACTTCCCCATTTGTGGGTCTCTCCAGCCAGTAGGACTGGGACATCCTTTTCTTCCTCCTTCCTTGTCATTCTTTCCCCTCCCCCACAGGCACCCAGGGAGTCCAGGTTGTCCAGGACCCTCCCTGGCAAGGCCTCATGACAAGGCAGGGACCCTGGCTGGTTTTTCTCATGGGTGCCTGCACCACCCCCCACCCCGCACACATGCGCACAGGTTCACAGGCACACAGGTGCACAGGCGCACAGACAGTGCTCGGTCAGTGCCGAGTGATCCCGGAGGGCCACAGAGGGCAGTTCTGTAGTCATCTCTAGCTAGGGGCCAGAAGGTTTTGGAAAATGTTGCGGGTCAGAGAGGAGGGAGTGGGTAAGATGGGGGCTGAGGCCAGAGGGGAAGCAGCCTCAAGATAAAGATTTCTTCAGGCTGAGGGGGAGGAGAGGACTCTGAGGGGCCTCTGCACTTGCCCTGGCCCTCCCCTAGCCTCCTGCAGGTGTCCAAGCCAGCGGGGGGCCCTGTGGGCAGGGGCATGACCCTTACAGCAATGGTGGCTAGCCCTGTCACAGCTAATGACCCTGACAGCCCAGACTGGGAAGGGAGTGGGGGTGGTGCGTACAGGGAGGGAAGGCAGACTATGCCTCTGTGTGTGTGTGTGTGTGTGTGTATGTATGTGTGTGTGTATCTGGGTGTCTGGGTGTGAGACCCTCACCTACCTCCACCCCTCCCCCAGCCTACAGGACTGTGTGCAGTGTCAATGGGCCCCTGGTGGTGCTGGACCAGGTCAAGGTAAGACTTCCACTTCTTCCTAGGCACCAAGGCCAAATCCCAGGGCTCCCCAGCCCCTGTGCAGGATTTCTTCTAAATTGCCCTGCCCCTAGCTATCTCTTATGGGCGCACCTGTCCCTTCTAATTCCCTGTCACCCATCCCCACGATCTTCCTCTCCCGCTTCTCCCCAGCCACCCCCAGTTTCTCTTCCTGCATTTTTTTTTTAAGATTTTTTTATTTATTTATTCGACAGAGATAGAGACAGCCAGCGAGAGAGGGAACACAAGCAGGGGGAGTGGGAGAGGAAGAAGCAGGCTCA
>NC_048221.1:93617535-93657673 GCF_002007445.2 Ailuropoda melanoleuca
CCTCTACTCCCAGTTAGAGCTCCCACCTGGGCACTGCAAAGCCCATGGTGGCAACATCGATGCTTTTGTTGGTTAAACATTGCTCTTTGCAGGCTCCTCTTGCAACATAAATACTTGAGAGGTAGAAATATTAAATCCTTCAAGACAGGTAAACAGCGAAAGGTCAGATCAGGATCCAGAGAGCCAGAGAGGGTAAATCCAGGCAAGATCCCCACTCCTTAGAGAGCCCGCCCATCAGGATCACTACCCCATGAAGCTCTTTTTAAAAAAGTGTTTTGTTTTTGTCTTTTTGTTCAAGTAAGACGCCTGTATTTAACTTTTTGTTTGGCAATGACTGTGGATTTATAGCAGGTTGCAAAGACACTTTAGAGAAATCCTTGTACCCTCCACCCAGTGTCCCCCAGTGATTGCATTTTCCATAACCGAAGTTTGAGATCAGCAGCAGGAAACGGACACGGATACTGTGTGTGCACGGTTCCCTGTCCTTTTATCACCCGTGTGAGATTTGTGGAAGCCCCACACTGCCCCCAAGGTGCAGTGCTGCCAGTTACCACAAAGCTCCCCCCTTTGTAGTCACCCCCACCCAGGAGAATTCTCTGAAAGAATGGAAATCCTGAGAGAGGGACCCCGGACTGGAAATGGGTCCTCAGGCCAAAGGATGGCGGTGAGATTTCAATGCTGTGTGGAGAAAAGACAAGCACGTCCGCTCCAAGTCTGCTCCAGGAAAGACACTTGGTTTCAGATTGGCTGTCCTGAGTCACCCCGACAGGGATCCCCGGACCTCTGTGCTTCCTCCCTTCCCTCTGCGTGCTAGCCTTGTAGTTTGGGGAGGTGCTTCGAAATGCCCTGACATCCTGAGTCTGGAATGAAACATGGGGGTGACCAGGGCAGACCTTGGGTTCAGTGGATTGAACCACCACCTAGTGCCCACATTGCCTTGTCCAGCAGGCCTGTGCCCCATGACTCCTCTAGCCACTAGACAGAAGGAGGGTTCCTCCATTTGCACTTTCTGCTCTGAGCTGAAAAATGTCAGGGCAGACGTGCTGCATGACACGCTGGAGGTGAAAGATGAAAAGGTAAGACAGGGTCCTAGAATCGGATGGAGGAGACCCGCCCTGGTTCCCAGGAAGCTGTCAGTATTATGACACAGAAAGGCTTAAAGAGAACCAAGTCTGATGGAGGAGACAAGCTCAGCTCTTTGGAGGCTCAGAGTCTAGGGGCAGTGACAAGAGACAGTTCTCCAAAAGGGCATGACAAAGAAAAGACACCAGATGTGTGGTGAATCCAGAGTGCTGGAGGATTCAGGGAAGGCTTCCTGTAGGGGGTGGCCCTGAAGCTGGCACAAGTATGATCTGCTATAGATGCTCAAAAAAAAGATGATGATGGAATGGTGCAGGGGAAGAAGTACCTAGGTATGACCAGGGCAAGGGGTTCAGGGTGAGGGCAGGTCGGGGGACACAGTGAGGAAGAGATGTGAGGAGAGGGCAGCCTGCCAGAAAGTACAGGTGGTGGGGAGACCAGGAAGAGATGTGGTCTGGAGCAAGGGGGGGGGATGCTGAGTCCACACTGGCTGGAGGCTGGGGGCCACGAATAGCCAAAGACAGAGGTTAGAGAGCCAGCCTTACCCCCTCCACTCCTCCCCTCCCTGCTGCCCCTGCAGGTGGCTTAGGGCGCCTCCCACATCTGGAAGAGCTCCAGGACCAGAGGCTGTTTACAGTCAACTCGGGGAGGAGAGGAGGGGAGTGGCGAGGGGCGGGGTGGCCACAGGGGCAGTCCGATCAGCTTTCTCCAGCTCCAGCAGAACCTGAAGCGTTGTGCTCGCGGAGGCAGGCTCAGGTACTCTGCTCCCAGCCCCGTGCTTCGCCATGGCCATGAGGGTGGACAGTAGGCCCGGGGGGCTCCCTGGCAGTGGCTGTGACCTGGGCACAGCCCGAGAACACATGCAAGCGGTCACCCGAAACTACATCACCCATCCCCGCGTCAGTGAGTACAACCCCCGCAGTGGGTGAGGGTGGGGGGGTGGCTGATGGGTGCCTCTGCTTCTTAGCCCAGGAAAAGAGGAGGATCTGAGATGAGGAAGATCTAGGGGGCTCGCAGGCCAGCAGAGTGACACGATGGACAGCCCGGACAAGGGGCCACCTCTGCAGATGGAGGGATGGGGTCCCCAGCCCAGGCTACCCCAGAGGAAAAGGCAGGGGAGTTCCTTGCAGGGACCTCTCGGTCATCACCCTTACCCTGCACTGAGACCCCAAGTCCAGAGAGAGCTCCCCACTGCCCCAAGAGTGTGTGTTTGTGGTACGTACTCTGTGTGGATCGGTGTGTGTTGGGGGTGTGTGTGCATGTGCACCAGGACACTCAGCACTAGGAAATGTATGATCAGGTGTTCTCAGGGAATGTGTGTGGCAAGGTGGACTACGTGTGCGTTCTCAGGATGGGGACGTACATGCCACTGCGTGCCATGTCAGTGGGTATATGTCTGCATGCCTGTTGGGGAAGGTGTCTTGTGTCTGGAACCCTGGGGAAGGCGTGTGCCTGGATCCGTGCGTGCTCCCACCTTCACTTGGGTGAGGATAGGTGTAAATATGTGTGTGACAGCTTGCGTGTGTGTATATCAGAGTGAGGACATGTGTGACAGTATATGTGCATGCTTGCACACTCATGGTGAGTGTGTGGGTCCGTGCACGAGCCTGCGTGCTCATGGGGAGAATGTGGGTGAGTGGTCAGTGATGTCCTATGTCTGTGCACGCACAGCTGGGGGACGGTGAGTGCCTGGCACGGGGAGTGGAGTAGACCCTTGCAGGATTCCGAGGGGGCCATCCCGAGGGGTGTCCAGATGTCTGGGGCACAGAAACCAGTAAGGCTCTGAGGACCGAAGGGAGTACCCCCTCCGTCTCTCCTTGCCAAGGTCATTCTCCAATTCTCGAATTCTCAGGCAGTCCAGCTCACTGGAGTAAACCGGCCTGGCCGGCAACAGCCACGCAGCGCCAGAGGCCCGGTATGGGAGGGTGTGTGGGGAGAGAAGCTGGCCCCGCACAGCCACCCTGCCCTCCGCCCTCTGTCTGTAGTTACCCGGGAGCGTGGGGGGAGGAGCCACCTGGCCAGGCAGCCCGGAGAGCTGGGTCTGCATTCAACGGGGCTGGCATCGACCCAGAACAGACCAAGTGCAAAGTAGGCAGGTCCGGCCTGCAGAGCAACACCGCAGGGGGTGTGGAGGCACCTCCGGAGGCCTGGGGCGGGCACTGAGGGGTGGAGCACATTCCGGCCGAGGAGAAACTGAATGGGACCGGATTTATCTAGGAGGCTCTGCAGGCCCTGCTGCATGGAGGCCTGGGGGAAGCACTGAGGTCCAGATCCGCCCCTGGGGCAGAGCAGGGGTCATAAAGGGACAGAAATACCCCATGACTAGCCCCCCACTTGGGTCCAGAGCCCAAGCCTGGTGGAGATCTGAGCCCACCCCTGCAGGCTCCTCTCCCATCCCCCCCTCCGCAGCATGCCCTCCCAGGGACCCTGCCAGGTGCCACCTCACCCCAGGGCCCTCTCCAGCCGGTTGCTTCCAGCCAGCGCCTTATTTGCAGTCAACAAGTCCTGGTACAGGGAAACACCGAGAAGATGTGACCCAGGCTGGAACCCAGGGGTGCCGGCACCCCTGTGTCTGCTTGTGTGTCCCTTGATGAGGCCCCCACCCAGGTGAATGTGTCACACCCAACACCTGCCCCGAGACAAGGTTCCGTAGAGAGGGAGCCCCTCCACCCCCGACTCTTCTCCCCACCTGCATTAAAGATGTTCCTGCAGTGACAGAGGCTACCGCCTTTGCTGCCTACCGGTGTCCTCATAGGGTACCCCCAAGGGCCAGCCCCAGCCCCACCGACAGCCTCCCCCACCCAGGAGCAGACCGGATTCCTCAGTGTGCTTCTGCACCCACAGCTTTCTCCAGTTCCCAAACTTTCCTTCTCTGGGGCCTGAGGGGTGAGGATGGGGTTGGGGGCAGGGGTGGGTTGTGCAAAACTAGAGCTGTGCCCTCAGGTCACTAGAGGCAGGACTCCTGTGTCTCTTTCTGCCCGTCTCCCCCAGCTTGGCCTATGCCCTGAGGACCCTCTGGATTTCTGGGGAGGAGAAATTTGTGTAGAGATAGAAGGAGCCTAGGAGGAGAGCTGGGGACCAGAGGGACAGGGATGGGGCAACTGGCTCCCAGCCGCAGGGCTTCCTCGGCCATGGGTGGGGTGAGTCCAACAGAGGGCTTTCTAGACCAACAGGCCTGAGGCCTCAAGGGTGATTTCACTGCAGTGGCTGAAGGAATGAGCCAGAAAGGAGGGGCAGGGTAGACTGGAATGGGGAGTGAATCCCAGCAATGTCCGCCCTGGTTAAGAAGGGACCCGTTTGCCTTCCTCAGAGCTAGAGCTCTTCCCCAAGGGGAGGCGGTGGCATGGAGCTTTATCTGTTGTGTGGGGCAGAAGATGCTAGGCAGAGGCAGGGGGGATGCGGTGGGGGGAAGGGGGGCAGGGTACAGCTGGAGCAAAGGTTGGACTGACAGGCTGTCAGCCCGGCTGGAGGGGTAGAGCCAGGTCAGATCACCCAGAGGCTGGAGTGCCAAACTCCAGCTTTGCCACCTGCCTCGGTTTCCTCAACTGAAAGGCCAGGGAGGTCACACTGAGAGCGTTCCACCCGGCAGGTCTTGGGCTGATTCTAAGAAGCCTGGGCTTCCAGCCCTTGCCCTCCCTCCTCTAATCCCTCCGGAGGGGATCAGGGAGGAGGTGCGGGACCCGCTGCCCCGGGCTTGCCCCGGCCCCAGCCTCACGCCTGGGCGCCGGGCTCAGCCCTCTCCCGGGACGCTGCAGGTGTGGCTGCGCAGGCCCTAATTAGTGGGCTGCTCGGAGCCCCGCTGAGCCTTTGACCGGGAAGGCAGCGGGGAGATGGGGGCAGGGAGGGGCTCCTTGCCAGCGGCCTGAAGTGCAACCCGGAGAGTCAGCTAGGACAATGGAGAAGGGGAGGGCGCAGAGCGGAGGGAGGGAGTGTCTGCAAAGTCTCGGAAGGCCTACTGAGGGAGTGCCCTTGAGGTCTTCTGGGCCAGCCCCCTGTCTCCAGCACCCCCCCTTCACCTCACCCAGGTTGAAGGGGATGTCCCAAGGCTGGGGGAGTGCCACAGGATGCTCACTGATTTATGGTGTGCCCCCGGAGAAATCAGCCAACTTCCGGGCCTCAGCTGGCCGCTGCAGGCAATGGACACAATCAGTTGGGGGTGGGTACACACAAAAAGCCCGGCTTCCCAGCAAGGACACCTTTATTGCCCAGCCACCATCTTGGCTTTGTCCGAACTAGGCAGCCTCTAGGAAAAGATAGGCTCTAGTCTGACCGGGGAGACACAGAGCTCCGGTCTGAGGGGGAGACATAACCCATCTCATGAGGGACCACAGGCTGGAGAAGACGCCTTCTAGGGTGCCTGAGGGCTGTGGGACTTGGGGGTGCAGAATGGGGGGCTGCAGGACTCCATCAAGGGCAGGGCATTGAAGGATAGGAAAAGCCGGCTGCTGAACAGACGCAGGCAGAGTGGGTTATCTGCGGTGAAGGGCCCAGGCTACGGAGCGATGGACGCCATCAGCAAGCATTTAGGACGCCGAGAGAGCGAGCCAGGCCTGCGTCTCTGGAAACCCAGAAAGCCGGCTTACAGCTGAGGCTGGTCGGATGGGCTGGGGGCTTACAGACCACATGCTGGGCACCCAGCCCAAGGGCCCTGCAAGCAGCATTCCTCCTGGCCTCTGGGCTGCTCCCCCCAGCTCAGGTGCCCTCCCCGAAGTAGCACTGTGGGGATTGCCAGGTAACAAGTTTCCCGGAAAGAAGCTGTGAAATAGGGGGAGCCTGCTGTGAGGGAAGGGAGGAAGGTGAAAGACTTGACTCTGCGGGCAGAATGGGAAAGAGTTCCTTGGGGCTTTGTGGACCTTGGGCCCCTCCCTTACCCCAGCCCACCCACTCTGCACATTGCTTCGGCCATCTCTGCCCTTTTGGCCGGTCTGGTATTTTCTCTATAGGGCCAGTAAGAGGCCAGCTCTTCCCGGGGCTTTTTAAAATGAGGCTCTGGTCCACTGTGCCTGGTCCCTTCGGGTGGCCTAGAAAGAAGCCAGATTGGAGAATGCAGGGGGCGGGTGGAAGGCGAGCAAAGGAAGTCAGCAATGGAGCCGTAGTTGCCAGAAGTTGGGCAACAGCTGTGCAAGGACTGGGGCTGAGGGAGTGGTTTTTAAGATGGGAGATACCACGGGCGGGGCGCCTGGGTGGCTCAGTCGGTTAAAAGGGGCTTCTTTCAGCTGCAGTCATGATCCCAGGGTCCTGGGATTGAGACCTGAGTTGGGCTCCCTGCTTAGCAGGGGAGTCGGCTTCTCCCTCTCCCTCTGCCCCTTCCCCTGCTCAGGTGCTCTCTCTTGCTCACTCACTCTCTCAAATAAATCAAATCTTAAAAAAAAAAAAAAAACAAAACCAAAGATGGGAGATACCAGAGCTTGCTTGATGGGAGGGCCAACAAAGGGGGAGGCACTGGCCCTTTGCCCTAGAGAGCAGTCATCCCAGGAGCCTGGGCCCTGGGGCCAAGAATGTTTGGCCTAAGAGGGAAGGTTGGATACCACCTCCTCTCCTCCAGAGGAAGCTGAAGGAGTTCCCCCGCTCCAGGTCCAAGCCCAAAAAGAATGGGTCGTCTTGTGCCTCCTTGTTCTTGAGTTTTCCTAGCAGTCCATAAGCTCAGAAGAGCCTTGCACACATCCCCACAAGGATCGCCTTGCCCAGTCAGTCTTCCTAGCCCGAGTCCCAGTGAAAGGAACATAGATCAGACAAGGCATTTGACCACTGGGCAAGACGTGAGCTGGGGGCATTTAGTTTCTCTCGGTGTGGGGTGACTTGGCACCAGGCTTGCACAAAAGCATGAGGGCAAGTGGTTGGGAGCCAGTGTGGTCTCATGGGAAGCACAGGGTGGGATTCCGGCCCCAGCTCTGTCACAAGCATGCTGGTTGACTCTGGGGAGTAGGTTTTTCATCCCCATTCTCCTCCCCTTTAGAAAAGAGGATTGGACCACTCTCCCTCGGATGTTCTTCCAACCTGCGAGTGATCCAGTGAACTTACAGACATTCTGACCATCCTGCCTTGTCAGGGTCCCTCATCTCAGCTATCCCACTGGTGCTTCACAGGGACCCTAGGGAAGAGCCGTACATCCCAGGGTCATGGGTGAGGGAGAATCTGAGAGAGAGCCTCTAGCAAAACCAAGATAGGCTCCCTGTCTGCCAGTCCGTGGCTTTCCTATTGGGGTCCCCAGCACTGGAGTTAGAGGCTCCCTGTAAGCTGAGCTCACTTCCCCATTTGTGGGTCTCTCCAGCCAGTAGGACTGGGACATCCTTTTCTTCCTCCTTCCTTGTCATTCTTTCCCCTCCCCCACAGGCACCCAGGGAGTCCAGGTTGTCCAGGACCCTCCCTGGCAAGGCCTCATGACAAGGCAGGGACCCTGGCTGGTTTTTCTCATGGGTGCCTGCACCACCCCCCACCCCGCACACATGCGCACAGGTTCACAGGCACACAGGTGCACAGGCGCACAGACAGTGCTCGGTCAGTGCCGAGTGATCCCGGAGGGCCACAGAGGGCAGTTCTGTAGTCATCTCTAGCTAGGGGCCAGAAGGTTTTGGAAAATGTTGCGGGTCAGAGAGGAGGGAGTGGGTAAGATGGGGGCTGAGGCCAGAGGGGAAGCAGCCTCAAGATAAAGATTTCTTCAGGCTGAGGGGGAGGAGAGGACTCTGAGGGGCCTCTGCACTTGCCCTGGCCCTCCCCTAGCCTCCTGCAGGTGTCCAAGCCAGCGGGGGGCCCTGTGGGCAGGGGCATGACCCTTACAGCAATGGTGGCTAGCCCTGTCACAGCTAATGACCCTGACAGCCCAGACTGGGAAGGGAGTGGGGGTGGTGCGTACAGGGAGGGAAGGCAGACTATGCCTCTGTGTGTGTGTGTGTGTGTGTGTATGTATGTGTGTGTGTATCTGGGTGTCTGGGTGTGAGACCCTCACCTACCTCCACCCCTCCCCCAGCCTACAGGACTGTGTGCAGTGTCAATGGGCCCCTGGTGGTGCTGGACCAGGTCAAGGTAAGACTTCCACTTCTTCCTAGGCACCAAGGCCAAATCCCAGGGCTCCCCAGCCCCTGTGCAGGATTTCTTCTAAATTGCCCTGCCCCTAGCTATCTCTTATGGGCGCACCTGTCCCTTCTAATTCCCTGTCACCCATCCCCACGATCTTCCTCTCCCGCTTCTCCCCAGCCACCCCCAGTTTCTCTTCCTGCATTTTTTTTTTAAAATTTTTTTATTTATTTATTCGACAGAGATAGAGACAGCCAGCGAGAGAGGGAACACAAGCAGGGGGAGTGGGAGAGGAAGAAGCAGGCTCACAGCCGAGGAGCCTGATGTGGGGCTCGATCCCATAACGCCAGGATCACGCCCTGAGCCAAAGGCAGACACTTAACCGTTGTGCCACCCAGGTGCCCCTCTTCCTGCATTTTCAGTGCCCACGCCCTCACTCCTGCTCTGGGCCTTCAGGGATCCACACCTACCACCAAGGACCTGGGGGATCTAGGCTGTTGTGCCTGTTTGTCAGCGGGATGGTTGTACTGAACTTGCTCACAAGGCTGGACTCTTCTATCTGCTGCTGCTTTTCAAAGGAAGAGAGGGCAGAAGAGCAGTGCCAGCTACTTCTTCTCCAGAGCTCAAGGTTTTCAGAGGCTTTTGGAATGTCTCAGCCTGAAAACCAGCAGCGTGGGTGGGAAGTAAAGTGGGCCCCCCAGAAAAAAAATGGGATGTGGGCTCTTTTGTGTCCCTTGAGGAACCACAGGACCATGGCAGAGACTGACAGCATTTTGAGTCTGGGGCTGGGAATTCTTAAGGCATAAAGGGTCCTGCAAAGGTATGAGATCACTCTCTGTCTCCCCTCCCACCAAACAGTTCCACCCCCAGGCTCCCACCCCATACCCCCCATCCCAGACCGGAAAGCTAGTGCCACCCTGGAATCATCCTTTCCTGGACCCCAGTCTGTCAGTGCCAATGATATGTGAGCAGTCTCCCACCCCGCCACTCCCTGATTATGGCCATGGCTCTGGGCCCCCCACCTGGGGCCCTGCTCTCCTCCATGCTGCAGTTCCCTGCTTCAAACTCACCTCGTATTCCCAGCACCTTCACCTTACAGGCCCTACATTCTGTAACGGTTCTTGCACACCTTCCTGCTCTCATGCTGCACCCCCCCCACATGGAAATGCACCGTACCTCTGCGTTGCGTGGAACTGCCATTTCATTTCTTTTAGGGCTTTGCTCATATTTTCCCTCTGCCTCTCTGACTGCCTTTCCCCCATACCTTCTTCTGACTCACCCCCAGGCTAGCTGAGAGGTCACTTCTAGAAGTTTTGCCCAGGCCCCTGGGCAATGAGCCTGTCCCTCTTCTCCCTCTTCTGTACTGTTCCGTCAGCAGCTCCATCCAGCCATTTGATCACCACCTGGCCACATGTCCCTTCACTGCCCCCACAAAGTCCCTCCAATTGCACATTATTCCTGAGCCCCCCGAGCCCCACACTGTACTTTTACTGAACAGCCAGTCCATTGTGGGGGCTCAGTTTGTTCAAAGGAAGGGTGAGTACATGAATGAGAGGCATGAATGACTAAGGGTTAGAATGACTGAATCTGACCCTCTCATTCCTGGCAATAAGATTCCAAGTTCATACAGACCTTCCCGTTTGACCTACTAGCCTTGGGGAGGCCCTGGGAGGGAGTGTGACAGAGTGCGTATGCGTGTGTGCGTGGGGGGTCACGCAGTCTGACTCAGACTCTCCAGCCCACCCTTCCTCCTAGTTACCTGTCAATTCTAGGTCGGCAACATCAGTACTATCTGAGAACTTTCTAGAAATACAGATTCTGGGGCTCCTACCCCAGACCAACAGATTCAGAAATTCTGGGGTGGGGGGATGTGTGTTGGGGGGATGCAAAAGTCAGTCTCTAAAAGCCCTTCAGGGTGATATGATGTTCCCTGAAGTTGCAGAAGCATCTGCTAGGCTTTCAAACTCTAGTTTCATCATCTAGTAAATGAGAAGAGAGTTGTCATGAGGCTCAAATCAGGTAAATGTATTTTCCTTACTCCTCGAGAACAGCTAGCCCCAGCTCTGCTCGGAATGCAGAAATGCTAATAGGCCTGATGAAACAGTTGGTGCCATCCGCTGCCCCTACCCCCACGTGTGGTATGGAGAGTCAGAACCTTCGAAGACATCCACTCTCCCGACTGTTCAGTGGGGCTAGACTAGGAAAGGAGGCGGATCTCTGTGATGATTAGATGCATCTGTAACTCTCTTAGAGTAAGTGGGTGATGGAGACAAGCAGAGAACCCTGGACTTGCATATGGAAGAAAAAGAAGCAGTATGTATAGTCTCATAAGTTCAGGAGATGGAGAAGACAGCTTTCTGTACCCCTCTCCGGGTCCCGCACCCCCTTCCGTCTTTCTGAGCTGCTTGGTCAAAATGCCACAATCCCTCCTCTACAGCGCCACCTTCTGCCCAAATCCAGCCACACCCGCAATTATGCTTCCTGCTTCCATCCTCAAATGGAAAATTGCTTGGGGGAAGAATTTTGTGTAGATTGGAAGTTCTCAGCCCAGGGAGTAAGGGCCTCGAAATTGTATGCAAACCTTTGAAGCTGTGTATCCATGTGCCTGAGCATTTTTCTAGAGGTAGTTTTCATAGTTTTATCTGATTTTTGGAGATCTGAGTGTAGACTGTAAAATGCTAAAGGCTAAACGCCTGAGTGTAGAGACCCCTAGATTATTGAACATCCACACTCCCAGCCCTAATCTCACAGACAGTCACACACAGGTTGTGCAAGCATTAAAGAGGAGTCGGATTAGCGGACATCCACCTGCCTGGGATATATTAGATTTGACTGGAGCAGTGGTTTTTAAGCTTGAGCATGCATGAGAAGCCCCTGGAAGGATTCTTTGGGTCCCAACCCAAAGTTCTGATTCAGCAGTCTGAGGTTGAGGCCCAAGAATCAGCATTTCTGACAAGTTCCCAGGTGCTGCTGCTGGGCTGGGGACCACACTTGAAGATTCACTGCTCTAGAAGATTTCTTCCAAATGCTGTATTTTGATGCAGACCAGTCCTAATTGAGACGTGAAGAAAGCGCTCGCCTTATCCACCAGACTTGGTTCCGAATATGTGTGGCTACTTCCAAGCTTTTAAAGGAAAAAGCTTTCAGAACTATGTGTATCAGCTCTGAAGACAATTTCCAGAGAGGGCTTCCCAAAGTGCCCTGGGCATTGTCAGAGGAAAGGACTGGAGGCCAGTGCTTCCTCGGGCAAGTCCTGCCAGGCTTGCTAACTTCCCAGTGGGCCAGGCAGGCGAGCGCGGGCAGCAGCTCCTCTCTACCTGACCCCTGGCTGGCTGAGAACTCAGCAGAATGCCTAGCTGAGGACGCGGGTTGCATTGAACCGTCCCCACCCCCGGCAGTCCTCCTAGGGACCCAGAGTGGGAGTTGAGAGACTCAGGCTCTGAAATGGGGCTCCTTTCAGTGTAAGCTCATTGTAGCACCCTGGAACCCTCCCCCCGCACTCCCGGTCTAACTGGCTGTGACCACCCCTGCCCCCCATAAATAACCCACGCAGACACAAACAGTAGACTGTGGTATTCTCTGCCTAGAGGATTCCAGATCACACCCTCCATGACGGGGTGTGATGGTTCTGACCCTTCTTCCCAGCGTCTGACTGTCATCTCTCTGTTGTGTACAGTTCGTTTCCTTTGATGCCATGGATCTCATCTCTCAGGGACACACAGGGCGCCACCTCCTCTCTGTTCCCCTTTCCTCTGTCCTCTCTCACCCACATAAACCCACATAAAAGAGGATGACTTTTTATAAGCCGGCTGCCTGGTTTTTATCGGGCACATGGCCTTCCCTTTGGGCCCACTCTGGCCTGTGCTCTGTCCGGCAGTTTTCCTCCGGAGGTTAACAGTCCACCAGGCACGGAGGCCGGCGGCTGCCTCCGGTAGAGAGGCCCACCCAACGGCCTCGGAAAGCCAGAACTTGAGGTAACGTCGTTCCCGGGGCCTCCCAGCCTTTGCTCTTGGGCACCCCCTAGTGGATGACAAGCCGAAGACCTCAACGCCTTCCTCCAGGCGAGCCCTGCTCTCCCAGCGACCCCGCTCCGAGGGGTGGTTTGGGGGAGAACGAAGTCGCTTTCCTGGCGACCGCGTCACAGGACGAGGAGGGGCGCGAGCCGGAGCTTCCTCCAGTGACCGTCAGGGCTGCAAACGCTCCGGTCTCAAGTTCCACCCTCACGCCCCGTTGGGAAATGAAACCATCCACCCGCCCCCCGCCCCAGACCCATAAGGTAGAGCGGGGGGGGGGGGTACTCTAGTAAGGATGGTGATAGCCAGTCGCACTGTACTTGAACATCCCGAATGACATTTTAATTACCCAAACACAAAAATTAAAAAACATGCTCCTTACAACTAGTGGAACAGAAAAGACACAGAAAGTGAACTGTCCCTAACTATTCCCAGCCTCTTGAGATAACCAGTGTAAAGACCGCGCTGTAAAGAGGCAGACGCGCATGTTGGAGGTTTACGCTGGTAGCGCTCTTCTCGATAGCAGCGCCGTAGCCCGGACGATCTGTGCTTTATTCAGTGGTTTCATTATCGGCAGGCATTCCGTGTGTTTCCGGGCTCTGCTATGACAGATGGTATGGCAAAATATATCCCGCATCATACTTCCGCCTTTATTGCTAGCAGGTAGATGCCCCGAAATGAAATTGCTGCTTCAAAGTGTATACTGATTTTAAAATAGATTTTAAATAGATACTGATGATGTCAGCCATGTGTTAGAGGAGCCACTTTCCAGCATCCTTGCCAGCCCTGATCATCTTCTCTCTCGGAATTTTGCCTATCTAGTAGATGAAAATAATGCTATCTTGTTTTTGAATTTACATTTGAGTATCTTTTTGTCTGTTTGGATTTCACTCTCTCCCCTGTGAAATCTTCTACCTTCTGAAGTGTACATTTTGAGTTGTGGGAGCACTTTGTTTATTGCTCACGTTTTTTAAATTAAGATTTTACTTATTTGAGAGAAAGAGAGAGAGAGCCTGAGCAGGGGAGAGGGAGAAGCAGGCTCCCCGCTGAGTGGAGAGCCTGAGAGGACTCGATCTCAGGACTCCAGGACCATGACCTGAGCCAAAGGCAGATGCTTAACTGCTTAACCGACAGCCCCCCAGGCGCCCCTACAATCAAATATTTCTATTTTTGCATTTATGGCTTCTGGATTTCTTACCTTACTTAAAGACATCTCTCTTACCCAGCTTTTCTAGAAAAGGAAAGAAGAAAGGCTCTTTCAGTGTTTTGTTCATCTTAGCTTTACATGTAAAGGTTTTATATGCCTAAACATATGTGTGTTTATGATGTGGGTATCTTCTGAGTAGATGCCCAGTTATGTTAGCACCATCTGTGCAGTAAGTTGTTTTCCCTGTGAAGTAATGTGCCACATTTGTTCTACAACAGTGTCCTAAAATCTGGGATCTGTTTCTAGGCTCTGGTCTGCCCCAAGCATCCATTTGTCTGCCCCACACCAACACTTACATTCGACTTCAGCAGCTTTAGAGCACGTTTTCATGTCTGCTAAAGGCAAGTCCTCCACTCGGATCTTCTCCATAACTACTTTTGGATATTGTCAGACACTTACATGAGTTTTAAAATGATTTTACTAAGTTCCAAAAGAAACAATCCATTGGGAATCCATTTAATTTATATGCTTTTGAAAAGGATTGATATTTTTATGACAGTAAGTCATTCTGTCTTGGAAAACAGTATTATTCTCCATTTGTTCAAGGCTTGTTCTATGTCCTTCAATAAGACTTTATTATTCTCTTTTTCCTCTCTTGTCAATTTTATTTCCAGATATTGTATGGGTTTGGGCCCTATTGCGGATGGAACATTTTTCTCCATTTCCTTGTCCGTTTATGGCTGGAATAGAAAAACAGATTCTTTTTTTTTAACTGAAGTATATTGACACACAATGGTACACGAAATTGATTTTTATGTATTTATCTTGTATACAGCTGCCAGCCTCTCATTAATTCTGGGGTTTTTGTTTTTGTTTTGTTTTTTGATTAAAGCCTCTTGGATTTTTCTAGATGTAAAATATCATCTGCACATGAAGAGAATTGTCTCTTTTTCCATCAGCACACTTTAATTTTACTTGTGATTTTGAAGCAATTTCAAATTTATGAAAAGTCACACAAATAAAAATAGTACCAGGAACATCCATATACCCAGTTGCTAACATTTTACCCCATTTGTTCTATCTTTCGCTCTGCGTGTGTACGTGTGTGTGTGTGTGTGTGTGCACGCATCACTTTTTCCTAGATTTTTAAGGGTCAGGTATCCCCCAAAACGCCAGTGTTTATTTCCAAAGAATAAGGATATTCTCTTACATAACAATGGTAGTTACCGCCTTCCGAAATTTACACGGATACATTTATCTGATCAACCACCTATATTCCAGTTCACGAGCTGCCCTAATAACGTCTTTCATAGCATTTTCTCCCCTCCAGCAGAGGCTCTAGCCTGAGGTCAGGTTCTGCTTTTACTGGTCACATCTCTGTAGCCTTCTCTACTCTAGAACATTTCCACAGCCTTTCTGTGACATTTCTGAGGAATACAGTCTCCTCTCACTAACTTTTTTTTTTTTTTAATAAAGCATTCTCCACTTACGTTTATTAGTATACTTTTTAGCTTCTCTTTTTGGGGTCTTACTGTGTAAACTCTAATTTCCAAAACAATATTAAGTAACAGTGGGAATACGGGCATCTCTGTGTGTTACTGATTTTGTTAGAAATAAAAGTGGATTTAGCATTTCACCATTGAGAAGGCTGTGGATGTTGGTTTGGTAAATAATCTAGTGTTCAAGGCTTGCCTGCCATTCCCGTCTTAGACAGGATTATATTAGAAACACTGCCGAATTTTATCAAAAGCCTTTTGGATTTCTATTTACATAATCCTGTAGGGTTTCTCTTTTAATTGGTGTTTACAAAACTCCCTATTATTACTAATTATATTGTCAAATGTTGACGAATTCCCAGAGGTTGATTTATCTAAGCTTGCATTCTTTTGATGAACCCTGTTTGGTCATACCTGTTTATTTAAGACACTGTTTGATTTGACTGGCTAATAGTTTATAATTTCTGCATCTACATTTATAAGAAGTTGGTCTACGTTTTTTGGGGGGGTCCTATCTTGACTACATTTGAGGTTTGGGAGGTTTTCTATTTTATAGTTTCATTGCCTTCTGATGTTTGTTTCTGGTCATCATATTATGTTGGTTGGTTCTTCCAACGTAATGCTGAATAGAATGATAGCAGGCATTGTTGTTTTGCTCCTAACTTTTTTTTTTTAAGATTTATTTATTTATTTATTTATTTATTTATTTATTTGACAGAGAGACAGCCAGCAAGAGAGGGAACACAAGCAGGGGGAGTGGGAGAGGAAGAAGCAGGCTCCCAGCAGAGGAGCCTGATGTGGGGCTCGATCCCAGAACGCCGGGATCACGCCCTGAGCCGAAGGCAGACGCTCAACGACTGAGCCACCCAGGCACCCCTGCTCCTAACTTTTTAAAATTTATTTGACAGAGAAAGAGAGCAGAGCGAGCAATAGAGAACATGAGTGGGCAGGGGGGGTAGAGGGAGAGGGAGAAGCAGACTCCTCACTGAGCAGGGAGCCCAATAAGGGGCTCCATCCCAGGACCCTGAGATCATGACCTGAGCTGAAGGCAGATGCTGAACTGACTGAGCCACCCAGGCACCCCTGTTTTGCTCCTAATTTTAAAGGGACTCTTTTATATGTTATATCAGAGTATGACGTTTTCTGCAGGGTTTTTGAGGATGCTTTTCGGAGTTAAGGAATTTCCCTTTTATTGTTTTCAAAGAGTAGTTTTCTTTAATCATGGATATCATGATTCTTTAATCATCAGAGTTTTTGTTTTAATCATGGATAGTTTTTTAAAACTTTTTCTGGAATATTAAGATGATCACAGGTTTCTTTTTTTTATCCTGCAATTCATTAATACGGTAAATTAATTACATTATCAAATTTCTAATATTAGACTAACCTTGAATTGCTGGAATAATTCCAACTTGGTCTTTTTAATTTTTATTTGTGTGTGTGTGTGTTTTGTCTTTATTTTTAGTTTTTAAATTTTATTTCTTTGAGGAAGCACCAAAGTGTTTTCCAAAGTGGCCGTACCATTTTGCATTCCCACCAGCAGTGTCTGAGGGTTCCGATTTCTCCACACCCTCAGCCACACTCATGATCTGTCCTTCATGAGTGGGACGTGGTATCTCATGGCGGGTTTGCTCTGCGTTGCTTTAGTGGCGAATGCTGTTGAGCATCTCATGTGCTTATTGGTCCTTTGTAGATCTTCTTCGGAGAAATATCAATTTAGATCCTTTGCCCGTTTTTTAAAGTACGGTATTTGTATTTTTATTGTTGAGGTGTAAGAGCTCTTCATATACTCCTGATATTAGGCTGGTTCTTTTCAAATGGATTAGAAGAGATACTACACTCACTCATAGCCAAAGAGAAGTGATTGCCTGATTCTTTTTATTCCGGAAAACTGTGAGGATGACTGGTGAATCAATCCCAGCCCCGTGGCTAGGAAAAGACTGCCACTGGTACGAGGGGACACCTGGCAGCTCAGGGGAGCACTGTGCCAGTGTGTTCACCGTTAGTCTGCGGGAGCAGGGACAACTGTGCTGTCCACGGGACCTTAACAGCCATAGTAATGCTTACATTTTATTGAGCTGTTACAGGTCCTGGGCACCAGCTGATGACTTCACATAGATCACTTTCTCCCCATAAAAGCCCTATGAAGTAGGCATTATTATTACCCTCATTTGAAAGACGAGGAAAGTAACGCTCAGAGACATTAAGTAATTTCCACAAGATCACACAGCTTCTAAGCATCAGAGCTTCAATTCTAACCCTGGTCTTCCAGCTCTAGAGTCAGCACTCCTACCCATCTAGGTGTATGGCCTCCCAAACAGAATCCAGATGTCCCACCTCCAGCCCCTCAAGTTCACTTCTGGTATTGCCTGGTCACAAAAGGGGAGACAGAAGCTTGAGACTGGGTCAAGGAGGGACTGGGGGGGGCAGGAACTTCACCTCTGGTCTCACCGTTGTTCTGGGCTGCTCTCCCCTCCTGCCAGTTTGCACAGTATGCTGAGATCGTCAACTTCACCCTTCCCGATGGCACTCAGAGAAGCGGGCAGGTGCTTGAAGTATCTGGGACCAAGGCAATTGTTCAGGTAAGTGGTGTCAGGGTGATGTTGGCTGGTTGAATAAACGAAGGAACCCACAAAGTTCCTGACTATCTTAAAGGCTCCAAAGGAAATGTCCTATTTTCCCAAGAGCATCTCATCCAGAGCCGGGCACAAAAGGAGCCTAGAATGGAAGGCCCCGTTCTCCCCAGCAAGACCCTTATTAGAGTAATTAACCTATTGTCCTATAGGTGTTTGAAGGAACCTCTGGGATCGATGCCCAGAAGACCACCTGTGAATTCACAGGGGACATCCTACGGACTCCAGTATCAGAAGACATGCTGGGTGAGGATGTGGGGGAGATGGGGTGGGGAGCTCCTCTGTCCTCCCAGCCCAGCTTCCCTGACCACACACTTAGCACACAGCATTGTCCTTGCCTCTTTGCCTGTCTGCCTCCCCTGTGAGTTGAGGTCAGAGGTTGTGTCTTCACTCTCTGACCCCAACCCCAGCTCAGGGCCAGACATACAGATGTTCCGTAAGCGTGGAAGGCACGCTTAGTCAACTAGGGCACAGCAGGTAGTCATCTATTTGGGGTTAGGCTGAAACAGAGTGCACATCTCCCAGTTTTCTCCCAAGATCTGCCATACCTGGCCCTCTCCTCTTTCCAGCCCTTAAAACCCTCCATTAGAGTCATTTCCCTGGCCAAGGCCTCACCTGTAAAGATTTCCAGGAGAGGAGGGAAGATCTCCAAGGAGACAGTCACTGTAGCCAGCTCTCTGGGGGTAACTGAGGGCTGAGGGGAGAGGGACATGTGAGGGACGGGTGGTGGGTGAGCAGCAGCAGAGGAGAACCAGGGCTGGCCCTAGCATCCCCCAACAGCCTCCCCCACCCTCAGGTCGGGTCTTCAACGGCTCTGGCAAGCCCATCGACAAGGGTCCCGTGGTCATGGCAGAGGACTTCCTGGATATCAACGGTGAGTGACCAGAGAGAGGCTCTGGACAGCTTTCGGGACCCAGCCCCCAGTCACCTTCCCCACCCCCAGCCACCACCTCTGCCACCTTGCCCTGGAAGTTCTCCCCAGACACAGGCCAGGGGCAATCGGCCAGGGCTCACCCACAGGCTGCTCAGACTACCAGGCAGATTGGGTGTGCGATGAGAACTGCGGAGGCCTCCCTGTCCCCAAGTCGGCCACAGAGCCTGAAATACTGCCATCAGCACTTCGTGTCCTGCCATCATCAGGTCCAAAGTTCCATGGGTGCCCCAAGACCCTTACTCTCCCGCCTTCCAGCTCCCTGTCCCCACCCCTCAGAGGCTGGGGTGGCTTGCAGAAGCAGACACAGCCCCTTCCCTGTGAGAGGCCATCCTGAGTCCCTCAGTCCTGTCAGTTCTGAGGATGAGACGGAGGCCCACGGGGGTCCGAGGCTGGCCCCAAACCACTCAGCAGGTCAGAGGCAGAGCACAGAATACACGTCTCCTCAGACGGGGGCTCTCCAGGGCACAGCTCCGTTCCTTCGACATCCGCACAACACCTGCTCAGCCTCGGGGGCCTCAGCCTGAGCTCCCACCTGCCTGCAGCTTCTAATGTGCCAGGCAGCGCTGTCCAGGGGAGCACCGGACCGTGGCTATTTAAATACAAATAATTCAAGTGGAATACACTTTCATTTCAAAACCACATTTCACGTGCTCACTAGACATGTGTGACGCGGGCTACTGGACCGGGCAGGGTAGTTAGAGCATGTTTCCATCATGACAGAAAATTCTGTTCAGTATGCTGCTCTGGAGTCTGGGGCAGGGTTAGGGGAGGACAGGGATGGACTTGAACCCTTGAGCATGGGTCCATGATCACCCTCTCCCAGGCCAGCCCATCAACCCCCACGACCGCATCTACCCCGAGGAGATGATTCAGACAGGCATCTCGCCCATTGATGTCATGAACAGCATTGCCCGTGGTCAGAAGATCCCCATCTTCTCAGCAGCTGGGCTCCCCCACAATGAGGTGAGGCCTACAGGGTCCTGCAGACATGACCAAGAAGAAGAGACAGGGTGGAGGCCAGGGTGGTTGGGCCAGTGAGGACGGTCTCCTGAATCAAACAGGCAGGGACCAGCCACGCAGGGGTCATCGCCATCCAGATTGGTAGCTGTCCTCTGGCAGCTCGCAGACTCAGTGTCCCCAAGCAGGTCTTCAGGCCTCCACCCTGAGGAAGACTGTAGGACCTGGGACAGCCCTTTCGTCTTTCTGGCCTTCGATCCCTCCCACCAAAGGCCTTGGCAGGAGGGAGGACTGGAAATTGCTCCATCCATCATCCTCCATGGTGCTCAGTGGGGTGGGCTCTGGGTTCTGGTTCTGACACCCTTCCTTCTAATCCCCCCCACCCCAGATTGCTGCCCAGATCTGCCGCCAGGCTGGCCTGGTGAAGAAGTCCAAGGCTGTGCTGGATTATCATGACGACAATTTTGCCATTGTCTTTGCGGCCATGGGGGTAAGAAAAGCTGGGCAGGTTGGCAAGTTCTGGAAGCTGTGGGCAGGCAGCCTTGTCTCTCTTGAACCCTGGCTCTGCTTGATATGAGGAGGAAAGCATAATCCTTCTCCCTGAGAAGTGTCAGAATCCAGGTCTGTCTGGTGGGAGAAATAAGAGCATGACTGAAGAGGGAGGGGGAGCTCAGTGACCAGGACAGTGTGTCCCTCAATGCATTCCAAAGGACACGGGAGCTATAAGATGATACCAGGGTGGCCTGGAGGAGGGAGACGCCAGGGAATTTGGGAAGACAGCTTCAGGGAGGGGATGCCATGGGGCCCTCAGAGGGCCCAAGGAGGGGTTTAGCAGGGAAGCAGCTGGCTAAGTGAGGGGTTGGGATGGCATTGAGCAGAGCTCAACCTAAAGAAATCTGAACTTCTCTTGGGGGCCCGGGGAGAGCAAACCCAGGCCCTGCCTTCTCAAGTGCTGGGTCACCCCAGGGACTGTTAGCCAGTCAGCCAGGGCCCCTGCCCTTAGGCTGCAGAGACCCCCCTCCAGCCCTCCCTGCTGTGTGTCCAGGTGAACATGGAGACAGCCAGGTTCTTCAAGTCTGACTTCGAGCAGAACGGTACCATGGGGAATGTCTGCCTCTTCCTGAACTTGGCCAACGACCCCACGTGAGCCATCCCCTGATACCCAGACTGCCTTCAGGCAGTGGTCCCTGTCCCCCTCAACATCCGGAGTACCAGAGCTCAGGAGTATCCCAGAACCACAGCCATGGGCCACAGTTGGGAAAACAGCCCTTTGTTGTACAGATGGGGAAACTGAGGCTCGGTAAAGGGTAGGGGTAGCCCACAGAGAGACAGAACCGACCACAACCCTGCATGCCACCTATAGCCCCTCCGTTCTCCCCGTAATCTTTGTCCAGCCACTGTCCACAGTCAGGCCTCCTTATCCTTGAGTCACTTCTAAAGTCACCACTAAAGAGATACTTCCTTAAACCATGTATCACAAACACTGCTGTTACATTAGTTTCGGGAGCACAACATAGTGATTCAGTTTCTCTAGGTTATTGTGACGCTCGCCACAAGTGTAGCTCCCATCTGTCACCAAGCAACACTATTGCTTGGTGGATTCCCTCTGCTCCCTTCACCCATTTTGCCCATCTCCCCGCCCCTCCCCTCCCCTCCCCTCCCCTCCCCTCTGGCAACCATCAGTTTATTCTCTGTATGTATAGGTCTGATTCTGCTTTCTGTTTGTTTATTCATTTGGAAAAACTGCAATTTTTAAAGTTCAGGGAATGTGAGTTTAAATCTGGGGGTCGGGTGAATGAAAAAAAAAAATTCTAATATTGTCCTGGGTACTGAAGGTGCTCCAAAAACGAAGTAACAGAATTCTGGAGGCCAAGGTGACATGACGCGAGAAAAGGCCCACAGGCACAGAGCTTGAGACTGAGTGAGCCTGGAGCCAGAGGAAGGGACTTGGGAGAGCTCAGAGTGGAAGGGGGCTGCCAGGCCGGCAGGGCACGCGTATGGAATGTGCACGCCAGGTGTGCTCTGGAGTAGTGGGAGGGACCTTACGGAAAGAATCCAGGGAGGGCTCCAGCTGAGCCACTGGGGGGACTGGAGGCTGGGGAAGAGAGAGCTAAGGCAGGAGCCCTGCCTCGGCGTTCTGATAGGCCAGAACCCCCTCACCCATAGGCCCACAGGGACAGGGTACTGTCATCCTCATCGACACTCCTGGCCCTGCCTGGCCCACTCTCACCCAACACCCAGCCTGTTCCAGGCTCCCTACCCCTTCCTCCCTTAGACAGCAGGAGGGAGGAGTGTCAGACCTGGTGAGCTGCCTGCCGCCCCGCCAGGAACCAGAGCTGACGGGCCTGGGAGCTGCGGCTCATTCCGCCCCTCCCCTGCTGCTGTGCACAGTTCACTGTCCACTCAGCGCTTGGGGCTGGAGGGAGCACAGGCCTAGGCCTCTGGGCTCCCTCAACGCGGGCTGTCCCTTCAGGATCGAGCGGATCATCACGCCGCGCCTGGCACTGACCACTGCTGAATTTCTCGCCTACCAGTGTGAGAAGCACGTGCTGGTCATACTGACCGACATGAGCTCGTACGCAGAGGCCTTGAGAGAGGTGAGGCAGCTGGTGAAGGGCGTCAGGGTCATGCCCCCCTCTCCCTGGTCCCTCCACCTCGAAACTTGCCCATCCAATCCTGCCGTCACTCACTCCATTTCTCAGTCACTGAACCTCCCACTCAGCCTCTTGCCTCCCTTCTTAACCCCAGCGACACTGACATTGCAGGTCTCAGCGGCCAGAGAGGAGGTGCCGGGGCGCCGAGGCTTCCCGGGATACATGTACACAGACCTGGCCACCATCTATGAGCGGGCAGGCCGCGTGGGGGGCCGGGGAGGGTCCATCACTCAGATCCCCATCCTCACCATGCCCAATGACGGTGAGTGTCTTCATTGCCCACTACCCTCTGCAGCCTCCTGCCCGCCTTTCCCACTGGGGTGCTTAAAGGGTCCATGGTTTTTTGCATAGATGTGCAGTAGCTCTGTTTCTCCATCAAGGGATTCACTGTCTTTTCCTTGCCTCCACATACCCCATCATTCCCACGAGAGGAGTAGAGCCCAGGCGGCCCTGAGTGGGTGGAGACGTGTGCCCCGTCTACACTGACACCAGTGCATTTCCTTGCAGATATCACCCACCCAATCCCAGACCTGACGGGCTTCATCACAGAGGGACAGATCTACGTGGACAGACAGCTTCATAACAGACAAGTACTGCCCCCTCCCTACGACTTCGTGCTCTCCTCACCACCCCAGAGACACTGACTAAAAGATGTCCCGCCACCTGCTTTGCTTCAGTTCTCTCTGAATTAGGAGGGGCCGAGCCAGGCTAACTCCAAGGAGGAGATGACCCAGGAAGACTGTGTAGTCACAGACACAAGACAGGTCTGGCTAGAATCCAGACCACCTGACTGTGGGAACCTTGAGAAAATCATCTCATCCTTCTGATGCTAGGTTTCCTCATCTATTAAACAGAAATAACAGTATTTATCACTCAGTGCAGTGCATTGTGGATGATAAAATCAGTTGGCATAGAGAGAGTATCCGGCAGATAGTAGATACTCAATAAATACTACTTCTCTTTGCTTTCCAGTAATTTGCTCTGGGGACCAAAACAATGGGTAACTGACACAAGTAGCTGGTGAATAATGTGCCAACAGGTTAGAAAATATGTCTGTCCCATCAAGGTTAAAGGCAACCCCTGTGACTTTTTCCTCTTTGCTTAGTATGTTCCTTCTTTGCCGCTATTAACTATTAAGCTTCAACCTGGTTTTTGTCCAAATAATCAACAGTTTTAAAATAGTGACTTTCGTTACCTAATGTCACATCATGCCCCCCCTCCAACCTCCTGTCTAGGAGCACACATGTAGACACCCGCATACCCAAGCTCTAGAATTTGTGGGCGATAAAGGAGGGCAGGGCATGACCAGCCCACCTCTCGGTGGGAGGAGTGAGGAGCGGTCTCTTGAGAACGCGGGGCGGGGGGAGGGGGGAGGCAAGTAGGGGTAGGAGGGAAAGCTGGACCCAGCCTTCTGCGAATCCCTCCTTCTGCTTCCCCAGATCTATCCCCCCATCAACGTGCTCCCTTCCCTGTCGCGGCTGATGAAGTCCGCCATTGGGGAGGGCATGACGAGAAAGGACCATGGAGATGTCTCCAACCAACTGGTAAGGAGAGAGCCCAGGGACTGCGGGTAGCCTAGAAGCTAGAGGTTTGAGGTTTGAACACTACCTGAACCACGAGCTTCTCTGGCAAAATCCCTCCCCTTTTGGGGTCCCCACACAGCCAAACTGGGGGCCACTGGGCTCCTGTGATAGGCCTGCGGTGACCGCTGGACTGTTCACCCCTTCACCCAGTATGCTTGCTACGCCATCGGGAAGGACGTGCAAGCCATGAAGGCAGTGGTGGGGGAGGAGGCGCTCACTTCGGAGGACCTGCTCTATCTGGAATTCCTGCATAAGTTCGAGAAGAACTTCATCAACCAGGGTAAGGCGCACTGGGAGCGTTCAGGCAGTGACCCCCTTACCCGGCCACACATATGCGCGCACACTTCTAACACTCCTCCGTCCCTAGGCCCCTACGAGAACCGCTCCGTGTTCGAGTCCTTGGACCTGGGCTGGAAGCTGTTGCGCATCTTCCCCAAGGAGATGCTGAAGCGCATCCCGCAGAGCGTGCTCGATGAGTTCTACTCCCGCGAGGGGGCGCCGCAGGACCCAGCGTCCGACACTGCGCTCTAGCCCCGCCCGCAGTCGGACCCGGGAGCTCAGTCCCAGGGGCCCCTGCCCCTACCCCTGCTCCTACGCCCGTTCTACACACGCCTCCGTGTCTGCCAAGGTCCCGCACACCTGAACCAACCGCTTGAGTGTCCACTGTCGGCGACCCGCTGGCTCCGGGGGGGGGGGGGGGGGGGGGCTCCCACGCTTCATCCATCTCTCTTGATTTCCCCGCACTGGGAAAGAACAAACGGTTGTTAAGCCTGTATTAAGCACATGAAAATCACCTAGAGAGCTACCAAGGCCCAGACTCCCAACCAGATCAGTTAATCTGAATCTGGAGGCAGAAGTCCTCTGCATTGGCTACTTTCCCCCCAGGTACAGCTGGAGTTGCAATCACTAGTGTAGAGACTGCGAGATAACCCAGGTAAAGATAATGAGGGCGAACTTGAAGAGGTCCCGAGACACTCTCCAACCCCGACATATACATAGGGTTTTGTTGTCATTCTTAGGACCCTGATACCTTAGAGGCAGCAGGCCACAGAATCCCCCAACTGCCAGGAAATCCTCAAGCGTTGTCCCTGCAAAGCATTGTCCCTTTATCTTAATTTGAAGCCCGGTGTTAAGGCTCCACCTGAGGCAGATGCCTAGTAGAATTTGCTAGTTTTTAAAGTGCTCAGGAGGGGTGCTGACTCCTTCAGACAGACCACTGGGGTTGGGAGGAGAATGGGCCAACAGAGGAGGTTTCCCTAGGATGAGAGCTGCGTTGGGTGGAGAATCTGCATTTTTGTCCCTCCCTGTAGGTCACTGTGGTCTTGGGAGACCCTCCCCCCTCCTCAGATTTCTCTGGGAGACATACCAGGAATGATGGGGCCCAGAGGGGAGAAGGTAGTTAGAAGTAGGTGGTGTGGTCAGGTTTACTTAGAGTTGGACCCCTGGGGCCTCAGTAAACCTCTGATAAGCTTGGGGTCATTCCCCCTGAGAAGGGATGGAATGTGGATGGTCCATTCAACACTGAATCAAGCCACACTGATTGCTTGACTACCATATATAGTAAAAACTTAAAAGGCAAACTGAGGAAAACATTGACAAATATATATAAAGGGTTACTTATTACGTTTCACAAATTCAATAAGAAACACTTAAAGAACAATGTGAAGAAATAGATGATTCCCAGAAGAGAAAAACACTGATAACTTTTTTTTTTTTTGAGAGGATAACTAACTTTTGGTAGTCATCAAGGAGCCAAATTAGAACATTTCCACTACCAGATTATTAACGAATGTTTATTTAAAATCACAATATTCAGCGCTAGTGGTGATGGTTCAAGTAGTTCCTCTTTTAATAATAGAAAATTCTGGGTAGCTGGCCTGGTCAAAAAATGTTGATTCCCTTTCACCTAGTAATTCTGCTTCCAGGAAATTCATCCTAAGGAAACGACCAAGATGAATCCTTTTGTTTTCTGCCGCACATGAGAAATGCGGCACGCCCATTATGATGTTGGGCTACGGTGACGTCATAATGTACGTTTGGTATATGGCCTGACAGTGGATGCTAGTTCATAAAATGCTAAACGAAAAGAAGTACGAAAGTGTACATACGATATGTATATACATATCGTAGTAGTCCGTGGTTTCTGTGGGTGGTGGGATTGTGATTTTTAATTTCCTTGGCCTTTGCGCTGTGTTTACGATCAGCACTTACTAGTTTTATAATCAAACAAAACCCAGGTGTCTTCTGGTTTGTGTGTGTGTGGTGGATGCTGTTTCCAGGACGAGTGGGCCAGAGCTCACTGGGAGGCGGGGTTCCCGGCGGCGGCAGGATCTCCTGGAGGCGGCGGGCGGGCCAGTCGAGTCGGGGCGGCGGGTTACTCCGGCCGGGAAGTGGCGCTATCCGCGGAGCGTCAGCCGCGGGCGGGTGGCGCTGCCGGGACCCTGCGGGTTCGTGAGCGGGCAGGGCGTGGGGGAGGGGGAGGGAGCAGACCCCCTGCACACGTGTCCCATGCAGCCAGCGGAGAAAGTCTCGTACAAGGTCACCTGTTCCGACGCGGCGTCCCAGCAGCCCAGGTGGGCCGGGGATGAGGTGGCCAGGCTGCGGGGCCCTCCTGGAGGGGCTGGGCCCGTAGCGGGCGGGAGCCCTTGGGCGGCGAGAGGAGCGGGGGAATGGGGCCGGGGTCCGGGCTCGCCTCTGAGGGGTGCGTGGAGACGGTGGCGTCCTCATTGCCCTGCCAACCAGCAAGCCCCGGCCTGGCCTCCAGAAATGCTCGGGGTGCTCAGTGACAGCCCTTACCCTCACGCACGCCCCTCCGCAGGGCCGCCAGCCCAGACCCAGACCCGGCTTTCCCGCTCGCCTGCCCACTCCCGACCCTCCATCCCTGCGCCCACGCTAAGCCCGATGATGAGTGGGACCAGAGTGCCATTGGGAGCTACTACGAGTTGTTCGCGGCCGCACTGGGCAACCTGGAATGGTTGCGCTTCTGTCTGAGTCGGGACCGTGACAAAATTCCGGCAGATGACAAGGTAAGGATTTGTAGCTTGGGGGCAAGAAAGGAAGTCCTGTGTACCCACAGAACGTCTCTCACGTAGTGGTTCCCTGGCAAAGATCTCCCTGTGAAGCATCCACAGATACTCTTTTCGATAGTCACCTTCTGCACGCAGAAGCCGGTCTGTAGGTCAGGCTGTGGACCCCGGGGCCCCAGTCCTGCTCAGTCTCCTCCTACCGTCCTCCCGCCCCCACAGGGCTTCACTGCCATCCACTTTGCAGCCCAGAGTGGCAAGCTGCCGTGCCTGCAGCTCTTGGTAGAGGAGTACCAGTTTCCCGTGGACCTGCCCACCAGCAGTGGCCAGACACCCCTGCACCTGGTCATCCACGGGGACAACAAGACCATGACCCTCCCCTGCATTCACTATCTACTTAAGCGAGGGGCGGCCCTCAACACGTGAGTCCAGCCTGTGTCCAGAAAGTGCTCCAGCGTGGGCAGATAGGAACCCCACTTGCAGGTAGGCAGATCCACGCAGGACAGGCAGAGGTCTGTCGGGTGACAAGGATCGGGTCCCACATAAAGCAGTCGATGAGCCCACATGGTGTAGTAAGATCAGGCTCTGTGAGAGGACAGACCTAGTTCACCTCCCAGCTTTGCCATTTGCTAGCAAACAGCAAGACCTCCGGCAAGTCACTCAACACTTGGCCTCAATGCTCTGGTTCCCCAGCTTGCCAGGACACCGGAGTCACCCATGCAGCTTCAGAAATACCTGTGCCTGTGTTCCAATCAAAGGCCGCCATTGGTATGGAGTGCCGCCTGGGCTTTGGAAGGCCTAAAAGATTCCCAGTTGTTAATTTACAGCAAAGTTTGGGAACTATTTCCTGAGTGTCTTCAACTGTAATGTGGGAGGATGACATGAGACTATTGTGGTCACGGAGGAAATGCATGGAAGTGCCCGGACGGCCTATGGGAGACTGCACGCACTCATATTTACGGAGCCCTGTGTGCTCAGTGCCATGCCTGAGTTGAATATAGCAGGGAAGACACGGACGGACGTGGTCCCAGCCCTCGTGAAGCTAATATACTCGTGCAGACAGTGAACTAGCAAACTAAGAAATGAACGCAATGACAGTGTAGTAAGTAGTTACAAAGGAAATAAACAGGGTGATGAGGTAATGAGTAGAAGGGGTAGGGCAGAGTATCTCTTTTGGAAGGGGAAGTCACCTCTAAGGAAATAACATTTAAATTGCAGCCAGATAGCTGAGCAAGCCAGCCCTGCAAAGAGCCGGGGAAAAGAGTCCCAGGCAGAGGGAACAGCATGTGCAAAGATCACATGTTGGGGAAGAGCGGAGCAAGGTCAGAAGATGGGGGTGAGGAGGAGGCAGGGCCAAAGGTTACACAGGCCGTGTGCGCCATGGCCAGGCAGGGGAAGGGGCAGGAGGGCTGGCTGACTTAAGAGCCAAAAAGGTTAGTGCCCTCTGAGCTCCAGCCAACCCAGCTCTTCTTCCAGCAGATCCTATCTGTTGCATATCCATATAATCAGGCTCCCAGCATTCATTTAGTCTAAACCCTCCTTCTACGGTTGAGGAAATTGAAGCTCGGAGAGGAGAGGGGACATTTCAGAGTCACCCAGTGCGCTAGGGGCAGAGCAGGCCCGGAAGCTGGTTTGCCCACCTCTCTGATGGGCAGATGGTCTTTGTCCTTCCTTTCTGCCCTCTTCCTGGCCCTCTACAGTCAGACATGCAATGGCTCCACACCCCTCCACCTGGCAGCCTGCAAGGGCTTGCTGAGCTGCGTGAAGGTGCTGGTGCAAAATGGTGCCAATGTCCATGCCCGAGACGCCGTGGGCTGCAAGCCCATCGACTACTGCAAAATATGGAACCACCGTGACTGTGCCCGGTGAGGGTGTGAGAACCACCCACAGCCTGCCACCCCTGCCTGCTCCCCCAGCCCTTTCCCTGGGGCCCTCACCTAAGGCTGAGCCTTTCCCAGGAGGGTCTGGGCTGGCAGATAAATCTGCAGAGACCCCAGCCCAGGCTATTATTCCTGGGGCTTTTCACAGGGCCTCCCCACTTTGGATTTAGCAGGGCTCTTCCTTGCCCTGAGGCCTTGAATCCTCAGCCGGGGGTGGTGATCCGACTACACTTTCCTCTCCCACCTCAAAGGATAGTGGTTAGCCAGAGGGGCGTTGGGCAGTGCGGAACAAGGTCTCTGGTGGCTCCCCTCCTCCTCACCCCGGCCCTCAGCTGCAGCCAGTCTTCCCAGCCCAGGGTGAAGCTCCGTCACTGGGGGATGACATACCCCCACCTTGGCCATCAGGTTCTTGAAGGATGCCATGTGGAAACGGGACAAGAAGGACTTTGCTCGTGAGATGGGGAAACTGAAGAGGCTCAAGGACCAGCTGGTCTTCATGGAACAGGACTACCTGACTGAGTATCAAGTAAGGGGAGGGCGGGCGGGGCAACAGGCAGCCACTGTTATCCAAGCAGGTGAGCACAGGAGACCATGACTCAAATGCAGTTATTAGAGTGGCTGGTGGCAGTCCCATCCAGAAAAAGCCTCCCTCTCCCCATCCTCTGAAATTCCACCCTTAAAAGCCACTCCCCTAGGTCAAAAGTCTTATTTTGTGTTAGTCTTAAAAAAAAAAATTCACCCTTTCCAACAGATACTGAGCACTTCCTCTCTGCTAGGCACCTGCTGGACCCTGAGGCTCCAAAGACAAATGAGATGTGGTCCCCTCGCTCAAGGAGCTTAGGGTCTAGAATGGGAGGTAGGTTATATGCCCATAGAGGAGGAAGGGTCCAGGAGGGTGCCGGATAGATGCCAATTAGGAGGATCTTTAAAGATTGGCAGCAGTGGGCCGTATGAAGAAGGGAAAGGCTGACCAGGCAGAAGGAACAGACAGCCCTGTGGAGAGGCACTGAGGTACAGGAGAGCGTGGTGTATGCCGAGAAGTACACAGTCCATACAGCTAGGGGAACAGATGTGAGTTGGAGACTGACAAGCTAGAGATCTGGAAGGGGCTCAAGATCTGTTGATGGACCTTGGCTGGGGAAGAATGGGCGAGTAGCTAAAGGATTTTAAGCAGGTATAATGATATAGGATGTAAGAGCCAGAAAACCCAGAGAGAGATGCTGGGGATCCTAAGTGGATCCAGAAGTGGGGGGGGGGCCTTCAGGGCTGGCAAAATCCAGTACTCCAGCTTGGTTCCATCTGCATTTCTCTCCAGTTTTCTCAGCCCCACCCTCTTCTGCTGTGTCACCCAGTCCTCATAGTCCCATGTGTCCAGAGGAGGCAAAGCTCATCCGTTCCTGTGGCTCTACACTTTCCCAGAAGCCCCTTCCAGATCTCCCCTTATCTCTTATTGGCCTCAATTGGATCCTATGTCCATTCTTGTTCCAATCCCTAGAGCTAAAGGAAAGCCATGTGCTTTCTGACCTGGGTCTGGGGCAAGGCTGACGGAATTATTATGATTGGCTTAGCCTAATCGGAGCCTACCTCCCGAGCTGGGTCAATCTCCATACCACCTGATGGCTTAGCAACAGTCTGGGGAATGAGACACTGAAACAAGGGGGTGGACAAGGGGCAGTTCTGTGACAAGCTGAAGGTTCAATTCCAGCGGAGGCAAAAGCAGAGAGGTAGACTGAGTCATGACCACCCAGCCCAGAGAGCCAGCCAACTACATCCCCTAACATACAAGGCTCACCACTTGCAGAAGCCTATCCAGACTGGCTCCCCCCAGTTCCAACCTTCCAAACCTTTCTGCTTTCTTCTTCTCAAACCAGAGACTCTCTCGGGGCAGGACACATCTCCACTAGCAGATGGGGGACTTCTTTGGAGGTGGACGCATGTCTCCCCCAGGAGACCTGAGGTTTTCCATAGGGCAGGGACTGGAGACCTCACTTAGGGCAGAGGCCGTATCAGGTTAGAGGTCCCCTGTATGGGAGAGGTTCTGCCTGCCCCATGAGCCCAAGGGCTCCCTTCGGGCAAGTTATCTCCTTGTCAGACCAAGGGCTCCCATAAGGCAGGAGTTTCTCTCATCAGACTTAGGCCTCCTGCGGTGGGACTGTATCTGGCCAATGACACCTGAGGTTTCCAAGGGCTACAGCCACAAGGCCCCTGCTACAGGAGCAGGGCGGAGGGGCAGCCCTCCATGACTATCTTGCACCCTCTGATTTTGCAGAAAGAGCACCAAATTCTGAGAGAAGCTGATTTCAAGAAGTGGCTCCATTGCAAGAAGCTGCTCTGGGGCCAATCCACGATCTGCAAGGCCAAGCAAGCGCCTTGTGCCGCACCCCAGGCGATCCCCATCTCCAAGACCCCCAAGCACCAGAGGCCTTGGAAGAGCTTCTACCCCTCCCCAGAGGCACGCCTGAGGCAGACATCAGGGCCCAAGCTGCAGCCCTTGGGGACACCCACACCCATCTACACCCACCCCGTGGTCAGACGGCCCAAGTTGTGGAATGTTAGCAATAACCCTGCCAGATCGCCCACCACCCAGATCGGCTACCCACAGGGCATCCGCCTGGGTGTGCATCCAGACCCCAGGCCAGAGCAAGACTTCTGCAGCTTCCTCGAGGTGAGGTCTGACAGGCACGGCGGTGCGCAGCTGTGCACGGTGGCCGGCCACCCGGTGGCGCCTGTGCCCCAGCTGCCTTTCGAGGTGGTAGTCCGAGAGCTGCACCCTTCAGTGTGGCCACCCAGGATGAAAGTGCCCCAGGGCTTCTGCCCTGTCAGCATGAGGAATGTGCCCCAGAAGCGGCACTTGGGTGATGACAACTTCTGGACCGACACTCTGGCCATGAACCTCCGTGAGACATTTGATGAAGCCTTCCTGGCAGCTGTGCGAGCCCATCAAGGGCTCCCCACTCTGCCCTCCCCCACAAGCCCCCCATAAACTTACTTTGGTAGGCTCTCAACCTGAGGCAGCCCGATGAAGGCTGAGGTGTGGTGATTCACGTTGGGGGTAGAAGAGAGGGGGAGGAGTAGCCACAGGCTTCCCACTTCCCACTCCCAAGCTTCAAAATCAGAGCCTCTTCTCCCCTAGCAAAAGCTTAGATCCCAGGTCTCCCTTCTCCAGAGAAACTTCTTGGACTCCCCAGGAGATTTAAGCTTGGGCAGAGGCCTCGGAGTGGGCATCAGTCTCATCCTGGGCCCTTGCATCGTAAAAGTGACACTTTGGTGTCCCCGCTACTTCTCCTCACCCCAGCCCACCAGGAACAAGGCTTCTAGGATGGGGGACCACTGGAAAATTCTGCCTCCTGTTCAGATTAAGTCCTTCAAGGTTTCTGTAGTTCAGGGAGGCACAAGCAGCCTATCTTGGGGGAAGGGAGGGAGGACCCGTGGCTTCAGTTTGAGATGATAAAAGCACTTTGCACTTCCTCCAGGAAGCTAGCCTGGGTCCCCTACTATCCCCTGGACACATCACTACAAATCATTCATGAAACAAACATTTATTGAGTGCTTTCTATGTACCAGGCACCAAGCCAGGCACTGTTGATACAAAAATTGAAGGACAGTCCCTGCCCTCAAGGAGCTTACAGTCTAGAGGGGAGACAGACCAGTAAGCAGGCAAGTAAGCTAGAGTGATCTGTGTCGTATGCCGGGGGGAAAGGGGACAAAGCTCAGAGGAAGTGAAATCTCAGTAGAGAACTGACAGAGAAGGTACCCAGGTGGGCAGAAGAAAGGGGAATCAAAGTGGCATCTCTGAATACAGGAGGCTGGGACACAGGGCGTGAGGTGGCAAGTGAGAAGGCCAGAGAGGCGACCAGGAACCAGACATCACAAGTCTCACAAGCCATGCTAAGGGGTCTGGACTTTATCCTGAGGGCAGTAGGGAGCCATGGAAGGTTGTAGGCCAGGAAGTGACTTGATCAGCTATACGTTTTAGACAACTCTGGCTGTGGGACAGAGAAGGAGGAGGCTGTCACAATAACCCAGGTATAAGTTGATGACAGTGGGTGTGGCTCGAATCAAGAGATGTTAGGAAGGTAAACTTAACAGTTTTGAGAGAGTGGATGGCAGGGGGAGGGGCAGAAGGGGAAAGCAGGGCTAGAAAGCAGGTTTCTGGTCTGGCTCCTGAGGGGTCTTGGGGCCACGACAGGTACCCAAAAGAGGCAGGTTTGCAGAGGACAGCAACAAGTGCCCTCTGGCCCATGAGAGTTGTCTGTGCACCCAGAGGCAGCAGAACTATGGTTGAGAAGATCAGGGGGGATGCTGGGGCAGGAGGTCAACTCTCAGTTCCTTGGCAAAGAGTCCTTGAAGCCATCAGCATCGATGGGCTCCTCCAGGGAGCCCACAACAGAACCCTGAGACACCCCATGGTGCATGGGGCAAATGGAGAAGCCTGCACAGGAAACTGAAAGGAACAGCAGAGGTAGGAGGAAGACCAGCCACAGGAGTGCCAGGGAAGTGCAGTTCAAGAAGCCGGGGGCCATCAGCCCTGTCAGCTGCTGCAGAGATCCAGTAAAAGATATGGAAGGGTCCGCTGCATTTAGCATGGGAAGGCCACTGGCAACCCCTAGGAGAGAAACCGTATCATCGGGGCGAGGAACAGAGGAGACAGCAAGGGAGAGCGGAGCCAGCTGCTGACCCAGCAGTGAGGGTGATATTGGCCTCCTGTGTCTTCTACCTGGTCTTCCCTTGTCTGCATAGGCTACAAAAGCCTGGCCATCTCATTCCCACCAAGAAGAAACCTGAATGTGCTACTCCTCTCAGGGAAAGGGAAAGGCTGGGAGTTTTAAGAGAACAGGAAATGCTGAAGTCGAGGGAATGAAGGGCTGTGGTGGGACTTGGGGCAGGATAGAGAGACTTTCAAGCACAGGAGCTTCCCCAGCTTAAAGGTCCCGCATGTGCCCTGTCCGTCTCCACACCTGCCAGTCTCGCTCTGAGGTACGGGACGTGGCTAGAACGGCTCTCGTAGGGGCTTCAGTCCCGTGTGTACTGCCGAGTACTTGCAAGGCACTGTAGCTGGAGTGCAAAGTCAGCAAATGCTGGTCTGTGCCAGGATCTGGCCCACCTTCTTAGAAGACTGAGGTCAGCTCCCCGGGAGCCAAGAGCACACAGAAGAGAGGGCCAGCCCTCCTGTGCTCTTAGAGTGACAAACCCTTTCCCCCCTCAGTCCCATTTCTTAATAATTAGGCTGTCACCCTGGCTGCCTGGAAGCCAATTTCTATTTTCTTTCTCTTTGGGCCTAAGATAGAATTCAGGCAGAAACCACTTCTTTTCCCCAGGGGAAGACTTACAAATAGGATATTGCAGATGTTCTGAAAATCCAACCCAGTCCCAAATTGTCCCTCCTCTGCCCCCAGCGTCACAGCCATGGAGCCTTGGGGGAAACAAGAGATGGAAGAAAAGGGAGGGGCACGAGAAAGGCTGCCCCTGCCCCCAACTCCCCTGACCCAGCTCAGCTCATCTCTGCCCATTTCCCACAGAGGGCCATGAGAGCAGTCCCTCTGGGAGGGCAAGACCCAAACCCAGAAAAGGAGCCCCTGGAGCAGAAAAGCCAGTCCAGTCCAGGGCAGAAGGTCAACAGGAAGAAAGGGAGATGAACTTTCAGGATATTAAGGCAAACAGTGCCACCTAGAATCTTTATTCAAATGGGAATCAGCACTTGGGACAGAAATCACAGTCAACAGCAAAAACTATTTCTCTTGGAAGTGCCAAGCCACGGCCCCTCCCCACGACCATCTGCCCAGAGAACTTATCCCTGTCTGCTCTCCAGCTTCATAGCCCCTGCCCTGCCTGCCCCAGTGAGCCAGAACCTCTTGACCCACCATGGAAGTGGGCAGGCGGGTCATAGGGAGCTCAGCTTCCACCTACCCAGGTGGACCGTGCCTCCTGGCTAAGCGAGCTCTGCCATCCTCCCTGGTGCCCTCTCAGGTCGCAGCCTCTAGCAGCGTCAGATCTGAGCCAAGCTGAGCCCTTCGAGGAAGGTGGGGATGAGGGCTTCAGGGAGAGTCAAGGGAACAAGGGCCAGGGCTGGGGGAAGGTCCCTTCCAGGTTCACGGCCCCTATCTAGTGCAGAGGCCCAGGGGCCCGACTCTCCTGATCTTGCCCACCCATCCCCTCCCCAACGGGTTCAGTATATCTTCTGACGACTGGGTAGAATGGCCTCTTTGATGAAGGAGAAGACAACCAGGATCCCTAAGCGTTTGCCCCGCTTGCCTTTGGTGAAGTAATTGGAGACCACGTCATCTGTGGAGACATAGGCAGGGAGATGAGTGTGTGTGTCTACGTGTGAACACGGCTCTTCCCACCTGGAGCCCAAGTGTCTCCATCACAGGGCTGGGCTCGGGCTCGCCACATGACCCAGGCCTTCCTGAGGGCATCCCACAGTGACCCCTGACAAACCCCTTCTCACCTCCTGGCTGCATGGTGGAGGGCAGGACGTTTTCCCCAGCCGACAGTGACACAAAGAATGCAAACGGTATTATCCACAGACAAAAAGTGAAATAGGCCAGGACCTAGCAACAAGAGACACTGAGAAGAAGGTGCCCCGGACATGCCAACGGTGGGCAATACATGGTTACCACATGTCTTACAGAGGCGGTCAAGAATGTACAGAAGGCCCCACACCTGATCTCTGAAGGAGGCCGGGGCCCAGGAAGCAGAGACAGGGCAACCTCAGACATGGAGATAATTCAGTGGGGAAAGGTGGAGGCTGAGGATGATGGACTGTGACCACAATCCCCAAATCCTGGTCACTAGGACAAACAACTCTTCTGAACTAAAGGAAGCAGATGGAAGGCAAAACCATGACTGACCCATATTCCCCCCCAAAAGTGACCTTGTTCTTCCCAGGGGTCCGAACTGGAGCAGCAGGGTGTGGAGAACCCCTGGGAGGAAAAAGGCTTGTCAGGCTGCTGGGAGGAGCCGGGCTTCAGGGCTGCAAGCAGCCCAGCCCCGTGAGGTCTGTGTCAGACAAGGCCATCCCAATGCCCTGTCCTGACCTCAGGGTGTTAGGCTGTGATCCTGGGAGAACCAAAGGACTCCCTGGAGGACAGCAGTGTCCTCCCTGCCTCAGCCACACCACTTTCCAACCTCATCAATATTTTTTTCAAATGCATTATCCCTGCGTAGACTATTTCAAATCCTAGTTAAGTTCACAGAGCAAATCATTCAAGTCTGCTTCCTTCCTCTGTCCTCGCTAATAGTTTGACGTACTGAACACTTCTTACCTCTGAGAAAGGATAATATTCCTCTGCAAAAAACTGAAACGCTAGGTAATGATTCACCACCACTAGCCCTGTTGAGGGAATGAAGAGTCAGTCAGTTTGGGGGGAAAGAATATAAAGCTGGACTTTTAACCTTCAAAAGGCCCCTGGGAGCTGGGAGCCCTAAGTCTTAGTCCTGATTTTACACTGAACTCAGTATGGCTATAAGCCAAGTACACCATCCTCCAGAACTCAGTTCTCCATCTGTGAAAATGGGAGGATTAGCTCCTACCTGCCCACGGCAGAAGGCATTCATGAGCAAAATTAGAAGGCAGATAAGTAAACTCTTTGAACAGTAAAAAAAAAAAAATGAGACTTGTTACATAATCCAAAGCACCGTGAGAGTTAACCTGCTTTCAAGTGGCTGTGAGTCCTGAAGAGTGCCCTCCCGTGGGCACTGGGTGCAGGAAGTCATGAGTGTGCAGATAACACACTCCCAAGAGATTCCACTCTGAACTGGGCACCTGGGAGAGGGCCTCAAATAAAGAGGCTCTCATTCCTCAGGAATAGAAGGGCACAGTTTGCTAGATGCTTTGGGGTGCAGTTTTAGGGTTCCTCCAAATTCTGGGGGAGAGGGTCCTTCATCATTCTGCCCCAGGGTAGGGCTCACTGGTCTAAGCTGGTATGTTCTAGACTGAAACCCACCTCCTCAGGGTGCAGCCACATTTATGGAGGACAGAGCCGAGCTACAGATCCTGGGGATGGGCTGCTCAGGGACAGGCATCCCTGCCTGTTCTCATGGTAAGGGGAAGGCCAGGCACCAGAACAAAGCACCCACTCAAACTGAGCACCCCGCATGTCCACCTCATAGCCAATGCCACGTCTTGTTTCTCTTTCCTCCTCTCTTGCCTTTCCCCTTCTAAGGCAGAGCTCTGCCGTGCCTAGCCACACCCTAGGACTAGGGAAACTGGAAGACAGATGGTGCCTAATGCCCAGAGATGTTCAGGAAAACTCTCTCAGGCATCTAAGGGGCAGGTTGGGGGAATGACAAAGGGAAGCCAGGACAACATGCTACTGTGGGAGGGATGGGAAGGGTTCTACTGTCTGGGAAGTTGCAGAAGGGGTCTGGTCTCCAGGGAAGGACTCCCCACACCAACCCCCACCAAACACATCCTCTGGTAGAATCACATCAAGGCATTCAGGGAAGAGGCCAGTCCTAGCTTTGACCAGGTGCCCTCCTTGTGGGTAATATTCTCTTTGCAGATTCTCCCACAGAAATAGTAAAGTAGCTCTAAGAAACTCCCATTATATGTCATATCCTGCCCAAAGGCTAGATGATCAGTAATGATTAATGGGAGAAAAGACAATCCTGGTAACCAAACATTTCCCAGAATCTTTTCTGGGGATATCCATAACCGCCTACTGTGCGGCACCTGAGTCCAACATCTTTGAACAGCAAGAACCCAAGGCCAGAGAGGAGAAATGGGGACTCCCAGGGTCAGAAAGTAGTGTCAGGGTAAAAGCAGAAAGGTCAGGGTCCTCCAAACACATTTGTCTACCTTAACGCCAGCACCCGCAGGGGGACCCACAGCCCCATGAAGCTTGTGTTAATCAAGATTTTGGGCCAGATGACTAGACGGGGTGCTACCTGCCAGCCAGGGTAGGGCTTTGGGCTTTTCCTGGCCAAGTGGTTTCTTAGAGCCCATAACTACACAGAGAACCCACCTTTTCTCCCTTCTCAAATTCACCTCCCTGGGAAAGCCCTCCCTAAGTATCCCACCCCCACCACCCCATCCCCCCAAATACTAGTCACTAGAGCCAAGTAGACTCTAGGCTCCTCAAGTGTGAGAAGCGCATGTTCCCAATCAGCCTGGCCTCCTGGAGGACCTTAGTGGTTTGCCACTTCTCTCTATACCCCCACAGTGCCCCGGACTGAGCTGGGCACATGCAACCACCTCGACTGCCTCCCCAGCTCTACCCCCTCTCACCGCATGAAAGGATGAAGTTAGGCGAGGTCAGCATGATGAAGGGGAAGGTCTGGAGGAGGCCAAAGTAGACAAGGTTGGTGAAGAGGCCCACGCCAATCATGAAGGTGGGGAAGCGCTCAAACACGTAGAGGCCAATCAGCACAGCTGTGGAGAACTGAAACAACCAGAGGTACACAGTGCAGGGAGCCTCTTCCAGGCAGCCTTCTTGGTCTCACTAACCCCTAGCCTGCTCCGGGCAGCACTAGGTTCATGCTTCAATCTCCCCGTTTCATAGTCCTCCCCAACTTGTCTCTCAGCTCCCAAAGGGCAGCATCTTTTAATGCCGTTCTCGAAAATTTTTGACAGCAACCCACAGTAAACATTTTACAGATCAAAGTTCAAATTTCAATTCTGTTCTATTCTGTTTTTTGAAAATGCTGATCATGACCTACTGAACTGATGACACAACCCAATAATGAGACCTACAACTTGAAAAACACTGTTCTGAAGGACTTACAGTTGTCAGCGCTTAACAAATGGCAATTGGTAGAATGAAGATCTTATTCCTCTACCTAAACCCACAGGCCAGGCCTCTGAACCCAGAGCTGACTGCTATGGTCTTGTCTCCACCACTAACCCGTCACTCCAAGTAGCCATGCCCAGAGTGGCTGCTGACACCAGGTGACTTGGGAGGCACTGGACTTCTCCAACCCAAATGGTCCCAATCCCCAACCCTTCCTGTAGCTGGCAGGAATCTATCCGCCAACAGGCACTCCTGTAGCTTTGACATCAATGGCAAGGATTGTGTCTTTAGGAACAGAAGCCTTCCATGAGACCTCGGGAGGGCAGGGCCTGGGCCAGGGAAGGCATCCTCCTCTTAGGACAAGTCACTTGATCCAATCAGAAAGAGGGCAATGAGTACTCAAACTCAAGTACTCAAAACTGTCCCTAGGTTCCTCTTAGTTCTAAATGCATGAGCAGAGCAAGGGGCTAGAGACAATGGGAAAAAACGAAGCAAAGGCCAAGCCATGGTCCTGCCAACACAGAGTGTGCACTCAGCTGTCACCCTAGGGAACTGAGAACACGGTCTGCAGTGAAGTGCTGCTACTTGGGGAAGGAGGCAAGGGAACACCTGGACCCAGAGAGCAGACTCAGGAGAGAAGGTGCAGGTGAAGGAGGTAGGGGTGGCACCCTGGGGAAACAGCAGGGACAGAGGTCTCATCTGTTGCCAGACTCTCCCCACTTCCTCCTTTGAGGCAGGGCAAAAGAGGGGGAAATCTTGGGGGAAACTGCCACTTACCCAGATCATGTATTTTATGATCCTGCTGGTGGCCACTGTATATTCTTCTATCAGTTCTGCCAGGTAATAGAGTCCAGCCGCTGGGGGGGTTGGGAAGAGGAGGAAGCAGGGAGAACATTAGCCAGAGTCACTCCCACCATCCTGGTCCTTCCTCTCTCTGCAGCTGGGTCCCCATCAACCCCTCATGAACTCCCTAAGGAACAAACCAAACAACCCATGTGGGGTCCTCCCAAGTCAGAAGAAGCAAAACTTTGTCAGGGCAACTAAAAAGAGATTCCATACAACTGAATGGAAACCTCTATCTGACGCCTCATCACAATCCTAACCTCTGGGCCATAAAGGGGAATTTCATTCACTCATTCACTAAGTATCTGTTGGGCCCCTGGTATGGGCCAAGTGCCGGGCTGAGTGAAGAGAGCACAGGATAAGACAGGCAAGGCCCCTTCCCTGACCCAGCGCGGGTAGGTGGGGGTAGGGAGAGGAGTCAGCCGATCCCAGTGTGACAAGTCCTACTTCAGAGAAAGTACAGGGCACCACCAAACCCCATAAGGAGAGCCTCCCCGAGGAGGTGAGATCTCAGCTGAGACCAAGAGTAGGAACTAGCCAGAAGGGAAGAGCGTGTCAAACTCCAAGAGCGGCGGCAGTACGAAGGGCCAGAAGCGAAAGGGCGGGGATAAGTGTCGCGGAAAAGTTCAGCGCGATAGGCCCGCGAGGGTGGGCACGGCAGCGGTTGGCGGTGCGCAAGCTCGTGCAAGGGGCACTTGAGTCAGCCACTCCCAGGCAGTGCCGGGGCGGGTTTAGTGACACCGGGAGGGACCCGAGGTCCCACTGGGCTGCTGGGGTCAGCAAGAGGGGGCAGGATCCGGCGGGACAGGAAAGGGGAGGGATGCGCAGGCCGGGAGCACCGGACAGGAGTCCCCCGGGTTGCTCCGGCGCCCCCGTGATGCGACCGCCCTCGCGATGCGACTCCTGGCCAGCACAGATGCCGGGACAGGAACCCGCGCAGACCCGGGTCGCGCACTCTCACCGACGGCCAGCGTGATGAAGGCCACCTGGATGAAGAGCGAAAGCCAGCTCAGCACGTACATGAACCACATGGTGCCCCCGCCCCGCCCGCCCCCCGACCGCCGGGACGGGCCTGCGCGTTTGGGCTCCGGCAACACGGAGCCGCCGCCACCGTCGCCGCGTCCCCCGCCCCGCGGACGGCGGGACGGCC